>NC_084740.1:5024913-5072413 GCF_033978785.1 Entelurus aequoreus
TGTATCTAAATGATCACAAAACTTTGCGTTTCAACGAGTTCCCGGCGAGCAGACAAAAGCTGTCTTTGATCTTACCAATCAAAAGGCTTGTAAAACTCCACTGTGTGGGACGGGAAGCGACACGAAGGTGTCGGTTTCTTTGATCCATTGTAATCCACAGGAAGATTTTGTCTTGACCCGAGATCTACAAAGCGGAGAGGAAGCAAGACCTGACCCCCCCTCCAGGCACTTTTTCTTGACCAAAGGCAGCGGCTGTTTAGGACCCCCGTCCCTTAGAAACTGCTGTTGCCATGTAATCAGGGAAAGTCCAAATAAAAGAGGAGGCGTGCAACCTCTCGTCAGAGCGTGGTGGTAGACTGTGCAAAGAGTACAGACCAGACGTTTCTCCTCAATGAGCTGAATTTAATTATGTCTCTGTTTAATTCCTTGCTTCTTGTCTGTTTAATAGATGTCATCAGTGTTGGAAGCTGACAGTTATGTTTAAGGCTAAAAGTAAAACATTACCAGCAAATTTACATAAAAATGTTTGTCATCACTTCTGAGAATGGAGAGCATAGAAGAAAAGGTCATGTCAAACATCAGTATTCACGGACGACTTTAAAACAAATGTGCATATCAGTGGTGGGGGTTAAACTATGGAATTCTCTTTACAATGAGATAAAAGACTGTACAAATATATTCCAATTGAAAAAAATATATAAAGACAGAACAATAACATCATATGGACTATATATAAGTGTCTAAATTTTGCTTTATATTTATTATTTTACTTATTTTTTGTCTGGTTTCGTATCATCCCGTGAGGTGTATATTACTTTTTTTGTTCGGTTTGTACTTCATGAAGTTTTTGCACTTGTGTTTTTTTGTGTGTTTTTAGATTGTTTTCATTATATTTGGATGTATTTGTTTGGTTTGTATGCTTGTGGATCTGGGCTATCCATTAAGTAAGACTACTTATTATGTTGAAGGGGGCAGGAAATATAAGATCTTCTTCATCCTGTTCCTTCTCAAGCATAAGTGTGTAAATATGTGTTCAGTTGCTAAACTTTAATTGTCTATTGATCAAAAATGCACATCAATGAAGGAGATAAATAAAAAACGAATGGAAATGAATGAATGAATGGAGCAGACGGCGTCCACAAAGTACGTGCGCAGTAGAGATCGGCATCGAACGAATCCTCGACGGTCACCGCCGGTGAATTGTGACTAATGTCCCGACAAACCAATAGCGCTTAAACAGAACATGAGAACAGGTGAGGGGGGAAAAGTGCTCGAAGGTAGGCGCAAAGACACTTCACCCTTGCTCCTGATGGCTGCTGGTTAGCGCCTTGCATGGCAGCTCCCGCCATCAGTGTGTGAATGGGTGAATGTGGAAATAGTGTCAAAGCGCTTTGAGTACCTTGAAGGTAGAAAAGCGCTATACAAGTATAACCAATTTATCATTTATTTATATTTAATTTTTTTCTTATAAAATAAAAGTGAGCTTTTGTTAAACCAAATATTGTGTTTTTTTTCCATATACAACAACCTATCTGGATTCGATAAGAGAATCGATAAGGAATCGGTTCGATAATGGGCTCGAACTCGATAATTTCTTACCAAACGTCATCCCTACTCGCTATGCAGAGTGGCGCTTTTGCCGTCTTTTTTAGCAGACTGCATTGCAAAATGAATAAACCCCCCCCACCTTCCCATCATGCCAGACTTACCCAGGAATGGATAAGGGTGGGGGCCACATGAATCCTCTCCCTACTGTACGTGAATCCGTTCCAATCTATTATTTTATATTTTCACTTTCTCGCAGTACTCACGGATATGCGCTCGTCCTTGGTGTTGACGCGGACGTTGTTGCGCTTCCAGGACACCAGCGGTTCAGGGTGACCACGGGGGGGCACACACTCCAGGACGGCGGGCTCCCCGGCGGCCACCACCACGTCACTCGGAGCTTGCCGGAAGTCATCTCTCAGGACTGCGGGGGAAGACAAGAGTGATTGATTGATGAGCTGCAGACAGGAAGCCGTATTGATTTTTTTTGTTTTTGGTTTCGCACAAAAGTCAACAATTTGCGTGTTATCTCCAATCCCTTTTCCACTTTTAGCGTTTTTTTCCGAGGCCCGCGTCCTCCTCTGCCGTCCGTCCCGTCGGAAGGCGATGAATAATGCATGCATCACTCAGTCATTCACTGAGTAAACAAATAACATCCCATTCATAATTCATCACATGCGTGCAGTCGGGGGGAACAAAAAAACAAAAAAAAAGACAACAAATGCAACTGCGTTATCTTAAAAAAATCAGCAATACAGCTCGGGACGTGACTAAATTCTGGAGTCGCACCTGCGACTTTGACTTTGCAAACGGGGGGAAATCTTTTAATTTCCTGCTGTGATTGGCAGACGGATGCTTGACTGCCAACTGGAGCGTCTCGATGATGGACAAATCAATCATCCTAATCTCTTCTAGAACTTTATCAGCGAGCTGAAGAAGCACCCAAAAGCACCTTCTTGACAACTAATAAATATATACTAAACTTGTGTTGAGGGGAAATGTGTCTTCCAAAGTATCGTGTCCATACCATTAGTTACTGCACGTTAGGAAGCAATTACACCCAATAAGTTCAACAGTTATTTGTAACTAAAGTCCTACTCCCCATCCATCTTCTTCCGCTTATCGCGGGGGCAGCAGCCTAAGCAGGGAAGCCCAGACTTCCCTCTCCCCGGCCACTTCGTCCAGCTCCTCCCGGGGGATCCCGAGGCGTTCCCAGGCCAGCCGGGAGACATAGTCTTCCCAACGTGTCCTGGGTCTTCCCCGTGGCCTCCTACCGGTCTGACGTGCCCTAAACACCTCCCTAGGGAGGCATTCGGGTGGCATCCTGACCACCTCATCTGGCTCCTCTCCATGTGGAGGAGCAGCGGCTTTACTTTGATCTCCCCCCGGAAGACAGAGCTTCTCACCCTATCTCTAAGGGAGAGCCCCACCACCCGGTGGAGGAAACTCATTTACCCGTGATCTTGTCCTTTCGGTCATAACCCAAAGCTCATGACCATAGGTGAGGATGGGAACGTAGGTCGACCGGTAAATTGAGAGCTTTGCCTTCCGGCTCAGCTCCTTCTTCACCACAACGGATCGATACAGCGTCCGCATTACTGAAGACGCCGCACCGATCCGCCTGTCGATCTCACCATCCACTCTTCCCTCACTCGTGAACAAGACTCCGAGGTACTTGAACTCCTCCACATGGGGCAGGGTCTCCTCCCCAACCCGGAGATGGCACTCCACCTGACCAGATGCCCGAACCACCTCATCTGGCTCCTCTCCATGTGGAGGAGCAGCGGCTTTACTTTGAGCTCCTCCCGGATGACAGAGCTTCTCACCCTATCTCTGAGGGAGAGACCCGCCACCCGGCGGAGGAGACCCTGCCCCAAGTGGAGGAGTTCAAGTACCTCGGACTCTTGTTCAGGAGTGAGGGAAAAGTGGACTCTCACACTATTATGTTAGACCCACTATGGACTGGACTCTCACTATTATGTTAGATCCACTATGGACTGGACTCTCACTATTATGTTAGATCCACTATGGACTAGACTCTCACACTATTATGTTAGATCCACTATGGACTAGACTCTCACTATTATGTTAGATCCACTATGGACTAGACTCTCACACTATTATGTTAGATCCACTATGGACTGGACTCTCACTATTATGTTAGATCCACTATGGACTAGACTCTCACACTATTATGTTAGATCCACTATGTACTGGACTCTCACACTATTATGTTAGATCCACTATGGACTGGACTCTCACACTATTATGTTAGATCCACTATGGACTGGACTCTCACACTATTATGTTAGATCCACTATGGACTGGACTCTCACACTACTATGTTAGATCCACTATGGACTGGACTCTCACACTATTATGTTAGATCCACTATGGACTGGACTCTCACACTATTATGTTAGATCCACTATGGACTGGACTCTCACTATTATGTTAGATCCACTATGGACTGGACTCTCACACTATTATGTTAGATCCACTATGGACTGGACTCTCACACTATTATGTTAGATCCACTATGGACTGGACTCTCACACTATTATGTTAGATCCACTATGGACTGGACTCTCACACTATTATGTTAGATCCACTATGGACTGGACTCTCACACTATTATGTTAGATCCACTATGGACTAGACTCTCACACTATTATGTTAGATCCACTATGGACTGGACTCTCACACTATTATGTTAGATCCACTATGGACTGGACTCTCACACTATTATGTTAGATCCACTATGGACTGGACTCTCACACTATTATGTTAGATCCACTATGGACTGGACTCTCACTATTATGTTAGATCCACTATGGACTGGACTCTCACACTATTATGTTAGATCCACTATGGACTGGACTCTCACACTATTATGTTAGATCCACTATGGACTGGACTCTCACACTATTATGTTAGATCCACTATGGACTAGACTCTCACACTATTATGTTAGATCCACTATGGACTGGACTCTCACACTATTATGTTAGATCCACTATGGACTGGACTCTCACACTATTATGTTAGATCCACTATGGACTGGACTCTCACACTATTATGTTAGATCCACTATGGACTGGACTCTCACACTATTATGTTAGATCCACTATGGACTGGACTCTCACACTATTATGTTAGATCCACTATGGACTGGACTCTCACACTATTATGTTAGATCCACTATGGACTGGACTCTCACACTATTATGTTAGATCCACTATGGACTAGACTCTCACACTATTATGTTAGATCCACTATGGACTGGACTCTCACACTATTATGTTAGATCCACTATGGACTGGACTCTCACACTATTATGTTAGATCCACTATGGACTGGACTCTCACACTATTATGTTAGATCCACTATGGACTGGACTCTCACACTATTATGTTAGATCCACTATGGACTGGACTCTCACACTATTATGTTAGATCCACTATGGACTGGACTCTCACTATTATGTTAGATCCACTATGGACTGGACTCTCACACTATTATGTTAGATCCACTATGGACTGGACTCTCACACTATTATGTTAGATCCACTATGGACTGGACTCTCACTATTATGTTAGATCCACTATGGACTGGACTCTCACACTATTATGTTAGATCCACTATGGACTGGACTCTCACACTATTATGTTAGATCCACTATGGACTGGACTCTCACACTATTATGTTAGATCCACTATGGACTAGACTCTCACACTATTATGTTAGATCCACTATGGACTGGACTCTCACACTATTATGTTAGATCCACTATGGACTGGACTCTCACACTATTATGTTAGATCCACTATGGACTGGACTCTCACACTATTATGTTAGATCCACTATGGACTGGACTCTCACACTATTATGTTAGATCCACTATGGACTGGACTCTCACACTATTATGTTAGATCCACTATGGACTGGACTCTCACACTATTATGTTAGATCCACTATGGACTGGACTCTCACTATTATGTTAGATCCACTATGGACTGGACTCTCACACTATTATGTTAGATCCACTATGGACTGGACTCTCACACTATTATGTTAGATCCACTATGGACTGGACTCTCACACTATTATGTTAGATCCACTATGGACTGGACTCTCACACTATTATGTTAGATCCACTATGGACTGGACTCTCACACTATTATGTTAGATCCACTATGGACTGGACTCTCACACTATTATGTTAGATCCACTATGGACTAGACTCTCACACTATTATGTTAGATCCACTATGGACTGGACTCTCACACTATTATGTTAGATCCACTATGGACTGGACTCTCACACTATTATGTTAGATCCACTATGGACTGGACTCTCACACTATTATGTTAGATCCACTATGGACTGGACTCTCACACTATTATGTTAGATCCACTATGGACTGGACTCTCACACTATTATGTTAGATCCACTATGGACTGGACTCTCAAACTACTATGTTAGATCCACTATGGACTGGACTCTCACACTATTATGTTAGATCCACTATGGACTAGACTCTCACACTATTATGTTAGATCCACTATGGACTGGACTCTCACACTATTATGTTAGATCCACTATGGACTGGACTCTCACACTATTATGTTAGATCCACTATGGACTGGACTCTCACTATTATGTTAGATCCACTATGGACTAGACTCTCACACTATTATGTTAGATCCACTATGGACTGGACTCTCACACTATCATGTTAGATCCACTATGGACTGGACTCTCACACTATTATGTTAGATCCACTATGGACTGGACTCTCACTATTATGTTAGATCCACTATGGACTGGACTCTCACACTATTATGTTAGATCCACTATGGACTGGACTCTCACACTATTATGTTAGATCCACTATGGACTGGACTCTCACACTATTATGTTAGATCCACTATGGACTGGACTCTCACACTATTATGTTAGATCCACTATGGACTGGACTCTCACAATATTATGTTAGATCCACTATGGACTGGACTCTCACACTATTATGTTAGATCCACTATGGACTAGACTCTCACACTATTATGTTAGATCCACTATGGACTGGACTCTCACACTATTATGTTAGATCCACTATGGACTGGACTCTCACACTATTATGTTAGATCCACTATGGACTGGACTCTCACACTATTATGTTAGATCCACTATGGACTAGACTCTCACACTATTATGTTAGATCCACTATGGACTAGACTCTCACACTATTATGTTAGATCCACTATGGACTGGACTCTCACACTATTATGTTAGATCCACTATGTACTGGACTCTCACACTATTCACTATTATGTTAGACCACTATTGACTGACTCTCACACTATTATGTTAGATCCACTATGGACTTGACTCTCACACTATATGTTAGATCCACTATGGACTGACTCTCACACTATTATGTTAGATCCACTATGGACTGGACCTCACACTATTATGTTAGATCCACTATGGACTGGACTCTCACACTATTATGTTAGATCCACTATGGACTGGACTCTCACACTATTATGTTAGATCCACTATGGACTGGACTCTCACACTATTATGTTAGATCCACTATGGACTGGACTCTCACACTATTATGTTAGATCCACTATGGACTGGACTCTCACACTATTATGTTAGATCCACTATGGACTGGACTCTCACACTATCTATGTTAGATCCACTATGGACTGACTCTCACACTATTATGTTAGATCCACTATGGACTGGACTCTCACACTATTATGTTAGATCCACTATGGACTGGACTCTCACACTATTATGTTAGATCCACTATGACTGGACTCTCACACTATTATGTTAGATCCACTATGGACTGGACTCTCACACTATTATGTTAGATCCACTATGGACTGGACTCTCACACTATTATGTTAGATCCACTATGGACTGGACTCTCACACTATTATGTTAGATCCACTATGGACTAGGACTCTCACACTATTATGTTAGATCCCACTATGGACTAGACTCTCACACTATTATGTTAGATCCACTATGGACTGGACTCTCACACTATTATGTTAGATCCACTATGGACTGGACTCTCACACTATTATGTTAGATCCACTATGGACTAGACTCTCCACTATTATGTTAGATCCACTATGGACTGGACTCTCACACTATTATGTTAGATCCACTAAGGACTGGGACTCTCACAGACTAATTATGTTAGATCCACTATGGACTGGACTCTCACACTATTATGTTAGATCCACTATGGACTGGACTCTCACACTATTATGTTAGATCCACTATGACTGGACTCTCACACTATTATGTTAGATCCACTATGGACTGGACTCTCACACTATTATGTTAGATCCACTATGGACTGGACTCTCACTATTATGTTAGATCCACTATGGACTAGACTCTCACACTATTATGTTAGATCCACTATGGACTGGACTCTCACACTATTATGTTAGATCCACTATGGACTGGACTCTCACACTATTATGTTAGATCCACTATGGACTGGACTCTCACTATTATGTTAGATCCACTATGGACTGGACTCTCACACTATTATGTTAGATCCACTATGGACTGGACTCTCACACTATTATGTTAGATCCACTATGGACTGACTCTCACCTATTATGTTAGATCCACTATGGACTAGACTCTCACACTATTATGTTAGATCCACTATGGACTGGACTCTCACACTATTATGTTAGATCCACTATGTACTGGACTCTCACACTATTATGTTAGATCCACTATGGACTGGACTCTCACACTATTATGTTAGATCCACTATGGACTGACTCTCACACTACTATGTTAGATCCCACTATGGACTGGACTCTCACACTATTATGTTAGATCCACTATGGACTAGACTCTCACCTATTATGTTAGATCCACTATGGACTGGACTCTCACACTATTATGTTAGATCCACTATGGACTGGACTCTCACACTATTATGTTAGATCCACTATGGACTGGACTCTCACTATTATGTTAGATCCACTATGGACTAGACTCTCACACTATTATGTTAGATCCACTATGGACTGGACTCTCACACTATATGTTAGATCCACTATGGACTGGACTCTCACACTATTATGTTAGATCCACTATGGACTGGACTCTCACTATTATGTTAGATCCACTATGGACTGGACTCTCACACTATTATGTTAGATCCACTATGGACTGGACTCTCACACTATTATGTTAGATCCACTATGGACTGGACTCTCACCACTATTATGTTAGATCCACTATGGCTGGACTCTCACCAATATTATGTTAGATCCACTATGGACTGGACTCTCACTATTATGTTAGATCCACTATGGACTGGACCTCTCACACTATTATGTTAGATCCACTATGGACTAGACCTCTCACACTATTATGTTAGATCCACTATGGACTGGACTCTCACACTATTATGTTATAATCCACTATGGACTGGACTCTCACACTATTATGTTGATCCACTATGGACTGGACTCTCACTATTATGTTAGATCCACTATGGACTGGACTCTCACACTATTATGTTAGATCCACTATGGACTGGACTCTCACACTATTATGTTAGATCCACTATGGACTGACTCTCACACTATTATGTTAGATCCACTATGGACTGGACTCTCACAATATTATGTTAGATCCACTATGGACTGGACTCTCACTATTATGTTAGATCCACTATGGACTGGACTCTCACACTATACGTTAGATCCACTATGGACTGGACTCTCACACTATTATGTTAGATCCACTATGGACTGGACTCTCACACTATTATGTTAGATCCACTATGGACTGGACTCTCACAATATTATGTTTAGATCCACTATGGACTGGACTCTCCACTATTATGTAGATCCACTATGGACTGGACTCTCACACTATTATGTTAGATCCACTATGGACTGGACTTCACAATCTGCGGTCCCCCAAGGTTTCTCATTGTCATCCCATTGGGTTGAGTTTTCCTTGCCCTGATGTGGGATCTGAGCCGAGGATGTCGTCGTGGCTTGTGCAGCCCTTTGAGACACTCGTGTTTAGGGCTATATAAGTCAAACTTGATTGATTGATTGATTGATTAATCCGGTTCAGACACATTTGAACCTTGTCTTTGGTTCTGTACATCCCCACTTTGATAACTTTGGATGGATTTCTTCACCGTGAAGTTCCGTTCATCACAATCAGACTTGCACTCCCTTCAATCGTCGCTCATGAATTGGAATTAGGATTTTATTCGATAATAAACCCCAAAATGACTCCAAAAAAACCGATGTTAATTTCCAAGTCAATCAAAGTGAGTGAATGTGTGCTCCATCAAAGATCCTGAGAGGTGTGTGGACCGCAGAGCTCTCGGCTGGAACGCAGCATCAATATTCAAACCCGCGGGGCTCCCGTGAAGCTCATTTGAAATTAAAGCATCGCAGGCTTTTGAAAAAACGGAATTTCATCCTCCGCTCTCGTGGTGACGGCACTAACCGTCTCGGGTAAACGGCTTTGAATATTCCAAAACTTTGCGAGACGGGCGGAGGTTTGAAGTGAGCGTCCGTCATCCGGCCGACACACCTGAAATGATTTGTATTCCTAATTAGACGGAGGCAACGTGACCTTTACCCCTCATGAGGCTCCATAGAGACTGTGTGAAATGTTACTGGGTAATTAATAGTTCCACACCACTTACTATTAACAACAATTATCTTCTGCTGCCAGCTGTTCAGACAATAATGCTATGTGTTGACTCTTTTTCAGTGGATAGTATATTTAAACTGCTATACAAGATGTACACTGACTTCTCTAAGTATTTTTTTTGCCCTTTAAGACAGTGTTTCTTAACCATAGGCCCCCAAAAAATGTCTCTTTCTCAACTGTGGTCCATTTGGGCCGCAGCGGCATGCAGATGTAGTTCAATTTTCACCACTTGTGGCAGTAATGACAATCTCAAACAAACAGAGAAGTCCGGAGCTAAAATCATAGACAAGTTTCTTAGCGTAAAATGTATGACTAAAGTTGTATAAGCTGTCATTTTTTTATTGGCAGTTTATTTAAGATTGTATTATTAATTTTAATATAATTGATTATATTAGCACTGTATAATTGTATGTACATTTATTTTCCATATTTCCATTTTTTTTCCTATTTATATCATTTTTATCTATTAACATATTATCATTATTATTATTATTATTATGTATTATTAATTTTAATACAATGTATTTATTTTAGCACTGTGTAATTTATGTACATTTATTTCCAATTTCCTTTTTTTTTTATTTTAATTATGTACATTTTTATTCTATTAAGAAACATTATGTATTATTCATTTTAATACAATGTATTTATTTTAGCACTGTGTAATTGTATGTACATTTATTTTCCATATGTCCATTTAAAAATTTTTTTTTTTTAATTATATACATTTTTATTCTATAAGAAACACATTATGTATTATTAATTTTAATACAATATATTTATTTTAGCACTGTGTAATTTATGTACATTTTCCATATTTCTTTTTAAATTCTAATTATATACATTTGTATTCTATTAATAAACATATTACTATTATTATGTATTAATTTTTAATACAACGTATTTATTTTAGCACTGTAATTCTATGTACAATTATTTGCCATATTTCCATTTTTTCAATTCTAATTATATTCATTTTTAATCTATTAAGAAACATTATTATTATTATGTATTATTGATTTTAATACAATGTATTTATTTTAGCACTGTGTAATTTATGTACATTTATTTTCCGTATTTATTTTTAATTCTAATTATATAAATGTTTATTCTATTAAGAAACATATTATTAATAATTTTAATACAATGTATTTATTTTAGCACTGTGTAATTGTATGTACATTTATTTCCATATGTATTTATGTTATTCTAATTATATAAATTGTTATTCTATTAAGAAACATTATTATTATTATGTATTATTAATTTTAATACAATGTATTTATTTTAGCACGGAATAATTGTATGTACATTTATTTTCCATATTTCGATATTTATGTTTTATTCTAATTAAATAAAAATGTTTTATTCTATTAAGAAACATTATTATTTATATGTATTATTGATTTTAATACAATGTATTTATTTTAGCACTGAGTAATTGTATGTACATTTATTTTCCATATTTATTTTTTCATTCTCATTACATACATTTTTGTTCTATTAAAAAACATATTATTGTTATAATGTATTATAATTTTAATACAATTTATTTATTTTAGCACTGTGTAATTGTATATACATTTATTTTCCATATTTCATTTTTTTAATCTAATTATATACATTTTTATTCTGTTTTTTTTGACATTTTTGGGGAAGCTGAGCTGAAGGAAAAAAAACAAAAAAACCTTTGATCGGAACTAAAAAGTCCAACCTGGAGGCACAACAATAAATGTGATGCATCCTGTGGAATTTGCTGAAAATGGGCAGTAAAATAAAAAGAGGGGAATATAAAGTTATTTGAGGCTGAACACTTTAAAAGACAGATGGTGGCTTTGAGAGTTTTTGTGAAACTCTTCACTTTCAAACTGAGTTTTGCATATTTGAGAAGAAATATGCCGTGGAAGGCCAGCGAGGAAAGGCCAGGATGGACTTGATCCAAGGCTGGAGGGATGAGTGATGCTGGGATTGACACCGCAGTGTAGGCCAAGTCTGTCCATTACTCTAATCCGGACTGATCTGATAAAGGTGTGGATTAGGGTTTACTGCCAGGGGGGTTAGAGAGTCGGGGATAAAGTCTACCAGTGTAGGTAAGGGGATTCAGGGGCGCGGCGCTCAGGGGTTAGCATTGGCGCCTTATAGTAAGAAGGTCCACAGGTTCAATCGCAGCTTAGGGCAGGATTTGTCAAAGTGCGACGGGGATGCCGGATGACTTCAGGGGCGGTGCAGCAGCTTGAGAAAAATAAATAAACAAACAACTTTTTCCACACCCACTTCAGTAATGTCAGGGAAAATGAAATGAATTATTCTGAAACTTCTCAATCAATCAATCAATCAATCAATCAATGTTTATTTATATAGCCCTAAATCACGAGTGTCTCAAAGGGCTGCACAAGCCACAACGACATCCTCGGTACAGATCCCACATCAGGGCAAGGAAAAACTCACAACCCAGTGGGATGTCAATGTGAATGACTATGAGAAACCTTGGAGAGGACCGCAGATGTGGGGACACCCTTACTGGGCGACCGGTGCAATGGACGTCGAGTGGATCTAGCATAATAGTGTGAGAGTCCAGTCCATAGTGGATCTAACATAATAGTGTGAGAGTTCAGTCCATAGTGGATCTAACATATAGTGTGAGAGTCCAGTCCATAGTGGATCTAACATAATAGTGTGAGAGTCCAGTCCACAGTGGATCTAACATAATAGTGTGAGAGTCCAGTCCATAGTGGATCTAACATATAGTGTGAGAGTCCAGTCATAGTGGATCTAAGATAATATTGTGAGAGTCTAGTCCATAGTGGATCTAACATAATAGTGTGAGAGTCCAGTCCATAGTGGGATCTAACATAATATTGTGAGAGTCCAGTCCATAGTGGATCTAACATAATAGTGAAAGTCCAGTCCCATAGTGGATCTAACATAATAGTGTGAGAGTCCAGTCCATAGTGGATCTAACATAATAGTGTGAGAGTTCAGTCCATAGTGGATCTAACATAATCGTGAAAGTTCAGTCCATAGTGGATCTAACATAATAGTGTGAGAGTCCAGTCCATAGTGGATCTAACATAATATTGTGAGAGTCAGTCCATAGTGGATCTAACATAATAAGTGTGAGAGTCCAGTCCATAGTGGATCTAACATAATAGTGTGAGAGTCCAGTCCATAGTGGATCTAACATAATAGTGTGAGAGTCCAGTCCATAGTGGATCTAACATAATAGTGTGAGAGTTCAGTCCATAGTGGATCTAACATAATAGTGTGAGAGTCCAGTCCATAGTGGATCTAACATAATAGTGTGAGAGTCCAGTCCATAGTGGATCTAACATAATAGTGTGAGAGTCCAGTCCACAGTGGATCTAACATAATAGTGTGAGAGTCCAGTCCATAGTGGATCTAACATAATAGTGTGAGAGTCCAGTCCATAGTGGATCTAAGATAATATTGTGAGAGTCTAGTCCATAGTGGATCTAACATAATAGTGTGAGAGTCCAGTCCATAGTGGATCTAACATAATATTGTGAGAGTCCAGTCCATAGTGGATCTAACATAATAGTGAAAGTCCAGTCCATAGTGGATCTAACATAATAGTGTGAGAGTCCAGTCCATAGTGGATCTAACATAATAGTGTGAGAGTTCAGTCCATAGTGGATCTAACATAATCGTGAAAGTTCAGTCCATAGTGGATCTAACATAATAGTGTGAGAGTCCAGTCCATAGTGGATCTAACATAATATTGTGAGAGTCCAGTCCATAGTGGATCTAACATAATAGTGTGAGAGTCCAGTCCATAGTGGATCTAACATAATAGTGTGAGAGTCCAGTCCATAGTGGATCTAACATAAGTCCAGTCCACTACTATGGACTGGACTCTCACTATTATGTTAGATCCACTATGGACTGGACTCTCACACTATTATGTTAGATCCACTATGGACTGGACTCTCACACTATTATGTTAGATCCACTATGGACTGGACTCACACTATTATGTTAGATCCACTATAGACTGGACTCTCACACTATTAACTAGATCCACTCGACGTCCGATGCACCGGTCGCCCAGAGGGGGGTCCCCACATCTGCGGTCCTCGCCAAGGTTTCTCATTGTCATCCCATTGAGTTGAGTTTTTTCCTTGCCCTGATGTGGGATCTGAGTCGGGGATGTCGTTGTGGCTTGTGCAGCCCTTTGAGACACTCCTGATTTAGGGCTATATAAGTCAACTTTGATTAATTGATTGATTGACGATCCGAATCCTATTCCCAGGTTACAGATGAATGCTGAGTAATGGTCTTAAGAGTTGAGTTGAACGTAGAGAATCCAATTTTCTTGATGACAGGCTTCTATAAGTCCGCCCATCCAAGGATGACTTGTGAATAATTTTCAAGGCTATTACTTGCATTGTTACTCAACAAGAATCCAAGCTAATGAGATCCTTCCCAATCTGACTTCAAAGATTTCTCACGGATGCTTAAATGTGTCCAATCGTCTCAGAAACACAGAATCTCTCCACTTCCTCCTGTCCTAACCCCTAACTTATCAGGCTTAACACGACAACGCCCGCCAAGTGATCCTCCCAAACGGAGCCCGCTCGCGTCTCCTTGGCGTCCACACACTCGCCTCGCACGGGGCAGCTGAGGACTGACCCTGTCTTCTTCATGGCAGACCAATCCTGCAAGTCCCTCGGGCGCTTCTTGTGCGTTTAAATAAAGACAAAACGGCGCTAAATGACTGTTGCGTCATCATGCTATCCACTTACAGAACTTTCATGGGAGGAATGCAATTACAAGATCCACAGGGGGGGGGGGGGGGGGGGGGGGGGGGCATTTATCACGAGATCTTTAGCTGACATTCGCAGTAAACCGAGGAGAAGCATGGCAGAGAGACATCTTCTTGTATTTAGCATGGGAAGTAATACAAACCCCGTTTCCATATGAGTTGGGAAATTGTGTTAGATGTAAACATAAACAGAATAAAATGATTTGCAAATCCTTTTCAAGCCATATTCAGTTGAATATGCTACAAAGACAACATATTTGATGTTCAAACTGATAAACGTTTTTTTTTGTGTGCAAATAATCATTAACTTTAGAATTTGATGGCAGCAACACGTGACAAAGAAGTTGGGAAAGGTGGCAATAAATACTGATAAAGTTGAGGAATGCTCATCAAACACTTATTTGGAACATCCCACAGGTGAACAGGCTAATTGGGAACAGGTGGGTGCCATGATTGGGTATAAAAGTAGATTCCACGAAATGCTCAGTCATTCACAAACAAGGATGGGGCGAGGGTCACCACTTTGTCAACAAATGCGTGAGTAAAATTGTTGAACAGTTTAAGAAAAACCTTTCTCAAGCAGCTATTGCAAGGAATTTAGGGATTTCACCATCTACGCTCCGTAATATCATCAAAGGGTTCAGAGAATCTGGAGAAATCACTGCACGTAAGCAGCTAAGCCCGTGACCTTCCATCCCTCAGGCTGTACTGCATCAACAAGCCACATCAGTGTGTAAAGGATATCACCACATGGGCTCAGGAACACTTCAGAAACCCACTGTCAGTAACTACAGTTGGTCGCTACATCTGTAAGTGCAAGTTAAAACTCTCCTATGCGAGGCGAAAACCGTTTATCAACAACACCCAGAAACGCCGTCGGCTTCGCTGGGCCTGAGCTCATCTAAGATGGACTGATACAAAGTGGAAAAGTGTTCTGTGGTCTGACGAGTCCACATTTCAAATTGTTTTTGGAAACTGTGGACGTCGTGTCCTCCGGACCAAAGAGGAAAAGAACTATCCGGATTGTTATAGGCGCAAAGTGTAAAAGGCAGCATGTGTGATGGTATGGGGGTGTATTAGTGCCCAAGACATGGGTAACTTACACATCTGTGAAGGCACCATTAATGCTGAAAGGTACATACAGCTTTTGGAGCAAAATATGTTGCCATCCAAGCAACGTTACCATGGACGCCCCTGCTTATTTCAGCAAGACAATGCTGTTACATCAACGTGGCTTCATAGTAAAAGAGTGCGGGTACTAGACTGGCCTGCCTGTAGTCCAGACCTGTCTCCCATTGAAAATGTGTGAAGCCTAAAATAGCAGAAGGGAGACCCCCGGATTGTTGAACAACTTAAGCTGTACATCAAGCAAGAATGGGAAAGAATTCCACCTGAGAAGCTTCAAAAATGTGTCTGCTCAGTTCCCAAACCTTTACTGAGTGTTGTTAAAAGGAAAGGCCATGTAACACAGTGGTGAACATGCCCTTTCCCAACTACTTTGGCACGTGTTGCAGCCATGAAATTCTAAGTTAATTATTATTTGCAAAAAAAAAAAAAAAGTTTATGAGTTTGAACATCAAATATGTTGTCTTTGTAGTGCATTCAACTGAATATGGCTTGAAAAGGATTTGCAAATCATTGTATTCCGTTTATATTTACATCTAACACAATTTCCCAACTCATATGGAAACGGGGTTTGTATATATATTGGCGACAACTCAAAACAAAAACAGCGTGGTTGTGTTAATGGGGGGGGGGGATCGTCGATGTACGCCTTTACGCTTAATAGATTGTGACAGTGGAAAAAGGAGCAGCCACAGGGCGAATTACTCAACAGGCGACGGGCGATTTGCATAACCGACGCGACGGAGAAGACGAGGTGACGGTTGAGTGCGACAGTTTGGACAGGAAAATGTACTTTAGACACGCCGACATGGAGTGGAGGCTTAGCGTATGTGTGAAGGCTCAATGAGCCCGCAGCCGGTTACAAGTTAAGAATGCAGCCTCCCTCCTGTTGGGACGCCATTAGGGAAGTGCTCTCACTTTGCCTACACTGCAAAAAGGCAGTGTTCAAAAACAAGAACAAAAAAAATACAAAAATGAGGGGTATTTTATTTGAACTAAGCAAAATTATCTGCCAATAGAACAAGAAAATTCGGCTTGTCAAGACTTTCCAAAACAAGTAAAATCAGCTAATCTCAATGAACCCAAAAATACCTTCAAATAAGTATATTCTCACTAATAACAAGTGCACTTTTCTTGGTGGCTCAATATGTTGAAAAATATTCTTAAAGGCCTACTGAAATTAATTTTTTTCATTTAAACGGGGATAGCAGATCCATTCTATGTGTCATACTTGATCATTTCGCGATATTGCCATATTTTTGCTTTAAGGATTTAGTAGAGAACATCGACGATAAAGTTCGCAACTTTTGGTCGCTGATAAAAAAGCTTTGCCTGTACCGGAAGTAGCGTGACGTCACAGGTTGAAAGGCTCCTCACATTTCCCCATTGTTTACACCAGCAGCGAGAGAGATTCGGACCGAGAAAGCGACGATTACCCCATTAATTTGAGCCAGGATGAAAGATTCGTGGTTGAGGAACGTGAGAGTGAAGGACTAGAGTGCAGTGCAGGACGTATCTTTTTTCGCTCTGACTGTAACTTAGGTACAAGCTGGCTCATTGGATTCCACACTCTCTCCTTTTTCTATTGTGGATCACGGATTTGTATTTTAAACCACCTCGGATACTATATCCTCTTGAAAATGAGAGTCGAGAACGCGAAATGGACATTCACAGTGACTTTTATCTCCACGACAATACATCGGCAAAGCTCTTGTTTGGGGGGGTTGTTTGGGGGCGGGGGGCGTGGTTGGGGGCGTGGTTATTTACAGCTAGAATTCACCAACTTGAGTATTTCATATATATATATATATATATATATATATATATATATATATATATATATATATATATATATATATATATATATATATATATATATATATATATATATATATATATATATATATATATATATATATATGTGTATGAAATACTTGACTTTCAGTGAATTCTAGCTATATATATATATATATTTTTTTTATTTTATTTTATTTACATAGAAAAAAATAAAAAAATACTTGAATTTCAGTGTGCCAGTGGCTATCCATTAGATGGCAGTATTGTCCTGTTTAACTTCTCCGTTCATGATGAGTATATCATTTCGGCCGCCATGTCTGTAATTTCCTCGTTCTTCTGCTTCGTCTCCTTGTTGTGTGCGCAGTTGTGCACTCTATAAAAGCCCTAGATGTTATGACGTCTTTGGGCAGGCAAGCTGTTTATTTTGTGGGAAAGCGGACGTGAGAACAGGCTGTCCCCACTCAGTCTCGGGTCCGCATTGAGCTGGAGGGGGCGTGGCCTCCAGCTCCGGCTGAATACCGGCAGGTTGTCGGGAGAGGCGCTGAATATCGGGGTTCTCCCGCTAAAAACGGGAGGGTTGGCAAGTATTGAGATACAATGGTGTCCCAATACTTCCGTTTCAACCATTGACGTCACGCGCATACGTCATCATACATAGACGTTTTCAACCGGAAGTTTAGCGGGAAATTTAAAATGTCACTTTATAAGTTAACCCGGCCGTATTGGCATGTGTTGCAATGTTAAGATTTCATCATTGATATATAAACTATCAGACTGCGTGGTCGCTAGTAGTGGCTTTCAGTAGGCCTTTAAATGAAGTAACCGCTAGTGCCATTATGTTGACATAATGATATGCGCTCGGCATTACATTTCTTGAAACCAGCAAACTTATACTAAAAACTAATTTATTGTTCTTAATGGAAAGGCAACAAGTTTCCTAGCCGCTCAGGCAAATCATATTGTCTAGAAATGCATTTTTCCATGGATAACATGACATCATAGAACCAAGTGCGTGCTCTTTCAGTCAATTAGTGTGCATATATACAGCCCCGCCCAAAAAAATTTTAATTGTAATTTTCAGGAATTTATCTGCATGTGCATGAACTATTTCTGTTCAAAATAGTTAGAAATGTTAAATGTTTAAATATTAACTGTCAGTTTACTGTACTGTGCCAACTGTACTACTATATGAGGACCTATTTTCTCTTGTTTCATTGAAAATAAAACAGCAAAGTCCATTTGGCTGTCATCTGTTTTAATTATGAGACACAATTGTGTCAAAGTCATGATTTTTTTAATTTCATGCTTGAAATAAGAAATGATGACTTTAAAAAAGTAGTTTTATACTTGTGAGTGTTGATGACACAACAGTTGATATTCTAGTTGCAAGCATGTTTTACTCAATATAGGTCATAACATCTCAGCAACAAGCTGTAATATCTTACTGACATCATTTAGGACAGGGATGTCCAAAGTGCGGCCCGGTCATTTTTTAACGGCCCCACGGCCCATTTAAAAATACGATTAAAAAAATTAAAAACATAAAAGGTGGTATGAAAGAGCAAACAGGGGAAATGTAACAAGAAAATGTTGCAATGTTGACTCTAATAACACAAAGCTGCCATGCAGGCTGTTTCTTTAAAAAAAAAAAAAAGAATCAAAATCAATGTTATTATGAATTATTGACCTACCCAAGGCTCCAATTAAGTCACATTAAATATTGCACTTTGAGATATTTTTTTGGGAAAATGTTGCATATTTTGTGTTTGCCATATAAAAAAATGTAGCTTTTTAAAAATTTTTTTTTTTTTTAAAGAAGGGCCTAAAACGAACAAACAAAAACATAAACAACAATACAACGTATAATTGACGGATAGATCTGAAGTTGATCTCGAGATTATTGTGTTAAAAGTAAACAGTAAAAAAAATGTATAATTTATTTTTTAACACTTTAATGAGTAGGACCCTTTTGGATCCCCAATAATTTTTGTGTGATTTGTTTTTAAGTGTCATTGCTCAAAAAATAATAATGAATTAAAATCAATGGTGTTATGAGTTATTGACCTTTTTAAGTCTCCAATTATTATATAATCTGAAATATTCCTCTTAAAAATTTTATTGGGTGAAAATGTTGCATATTTTGTGTTTGCCATATAAAAAATTGAGCTGTTTTTTTTTAAAAGAAGGGTCCAAAACGAACAAACAAAAAACATAAACAACAATACAACGTATAATTGACGGATAGATCTGAAGTTGATCTCGAGATTATTGTGTTAAAAGGAAGCATTAAAAAAAATGTATAATTTATTTTTTTAACACTTTAATGAGTAGGACCCTTTTGGTTCCCCAATCATTTTTGTATGATTTGTTTTTAAGTGTCATTGCTCAAAAAATAATAATGAATTAAAACCAATGGTGTTATGAGTTATTGACCTTTTTAAGGCTCCAATTATTATATCATCTGAAATATTCCTCTTAAAAATTTTATTGGGTGAAAATATTGCATATTTTGTGTTTTTTCCATAAAAAAAACAGGGTTTTCTTTGACAAAAAGAGCATACGACTTAAATCTTTAAAAACGTTATTTTGACAGATAGACCTAATGTTGATTTCGAGATAATAATACTGAATAATGACTAGGGATGATGTTCGAAACCGGTTCTCCCGGTTGTTCGATAAGAAAAGAACCGTTCGATAAGAAAATAATCGATTCCATGGACTCGAATCCCTTTTTGAGAACCGGTTCCCGTTATCGAGGTCACTATAGTAAAGAAAAAGAGTTGGTTCTTTATTCAAATCCCTGGGAACAAATACCGTACCACAAGAAATGCCCTGTGGGACATCACAGGAAATGACGCAGCTCGACTGAGCTGCGTCATTTCCTGTGATGTCACACAAGCAGCAAAAATAATGGACCGGAAAAAACGCCTCAAGGCATGGCTATTTTACAAAAAAATAAGACGAGGAAACGGCAATATGCAATTATTGCCAGGCTTCGCTCTCATGTAACGGGGGAAGTACAACAAGCATGTTGAAACATTAGCGAAGAGCGGGTCAGACTTGATCCTGAAAAAGCAGACATGATAATTTTTTGGAAGAAGAATTGTTGATTGATGACTGTGGTGTTCTTAGTGTCATAGTGTGTGTAGTTAGTACGTTCCAATAGCAGCAGAAGTGCACTTTTTGGAGAGCTGTATTATTTTCAGTTTTGTGCCCAAGGGACTGATTTTATTTAACACTATATTATTATTTATACACCTATAGTGATCACAGAGACAGGTTGTTTTTGTGTTACTGTATATATTTGTTTTTCTGAAAAATCCCACTTAATATACTTTGGGTAACAACAGTCAATATTTTTTTTTTTTTTTTTTTAGGGGAGTAACAGTCAATATTCATTTATTTATTTTATTTTTTTCTCATAAAATAAAAGTGAGCTTTTGTTAAACCAAATATTGTGTTTTTTTTTACATATACAACAACCTATCTGGATTCGATAAGAGAATCGATAAGGAATCGGTTCGATAAAAGGATTCGATAACGGGCTCTAACTCGATAATTTCTTATCAAACATCATCCCTAATAATGACACATTTTGAATATTTTTTGGACCAAAACCCTTTGGGGTCCCCGGGACCAAGCCTGAGTAGAGGCCTTAATGTATATTTTTTATACATATATTGTATTGGTTTTTAAAATAAAAAAATATCAAAATGGCCCGCGTTTGCTTTGATTTTTCAGTGTGTTCCAAAGTTTGGACACCCCAGATTTAGGACCAAAACCCTTAAAACAAGTAAAACACTAACATAAAATCTGCTTAGTGAGAAGAATTATCTTATCAGACAGAAAATAAGCAAATATCACCCTTGTTTGACATATTTCATCTTACTTACATTTCAGTTTTTGCAGTGTACTTTGAACCTTTTCATTGTCTCACTGTGTGGCCGGAGGATGACACTGTGAGCCTCTATGAGGCACTCATACTCTGACATTTCTTTCTTCGCTAAATGAGATCCTAAACGTAAAATGTGTTTTCACACACATTTTTTCTTTTCTTACAATGTGAGGACCGTGAGTATAGTCTGTCGGGATCTTCCCTGAAGCACCAGACACCAACATCATGTATCACTGCACATCGTATTTGAACCATTTAATAACTCTTTGAGTACGTTCAATTTTAATTATCTTCAAAGCCAAACAGAAAATAAAAGTATTTAGGTTTATGAAGAGTGTAAACACATTTTGGATTCATATTTTTTTGTTCATATTTTTAAATAAATTTCAGTCCGAAACAAAAATATCAAACGTGTTTTTTTCTCTCTTATTTTTACCCTTTTAAAGGCCGTTGATCAGATAATGTCAATGATCTAAGTTAGTAAAAAAAAAGAGAGTAACACAATAAAAAAATAAAAAAGTTGATTGAAAATTTGAAAACTATGTCCTGTTTGGCTTTCGGGTGTTGTCGAAAAAATGCCAGTGTATGGTACACCTGTGATAAAAGACGGTATCAAAATTTTGAGATTTAATAGCGATGTCCGATAATATCGGACTGCTGATATCGGCTGATAAATGCTTTAAAATGTAATATCGGAAATGATCGGTATCGGTTTCAAAAAGTAAAATGTATGACTTCTTAAAAGGCCGCTGTGTACACGGACGTAGGGAGAAGTACAGAGCGCCAATAAACCTTAAAGGCACTGCCTTTGTGTGCCGGCCCAATCACATAATATCTACGGCTTTTCACACACACAAGTGAATGTAAGGCATAATTGGTCAACAGCCATACAGGTCACACTGAGGGCGGACGTATAAACAACTTTAACACTGTTACAAATATGCGCCACACTGTGAACCCACACCAAACAAGAATGACAAACACATTTCGGGAGAACATCCGCACCGTAACACAACATAAACACAACACAGAACCCCTTGCAGCACTAACTCTTCCGGGACGCTACAGTATACATTTTAGTCCGAAACAAAAATATCTATTTTTTTTTCTTATTATTTTTACCCTTTTAAAGGCCGTTGATCAGATAATGTCAATGATCTAAGTTAGTAAAAAAAAAAAAGAGGGTAACAATAAAAATAATAAAAGTTGATTTAAAAATTGAAGACTATGTCCTGTTTGACTTTCGGGTGTTGTTGAATAAATGCCAGTGTATGTATGTACACCTGTGAAAAAAGCAGGTATCAAAATGTTGAGATTTAACATGAAAAAATCCTGTATGGTTAAAAGTTAAGAATGCAGCCTCCCTCCTGTTCCCTCCACTTGAAGACTGTGAGTATCGTCTGTCGGGATCTTCCCTGAAACACCAGACACCAAAATAATGTATCACTGCACATCATATTTGAACCATTTAAGACTTGTGGGACTCGAACCCGGGTGTGATTTTTTGAACATTTTTGGGACTTTTGACGACTTTTCTCACTTTTCTCCCCCACTTCCCGTGGGACTTTGCTGGGTGAGTTTTGGACATCCCGGGACTTGCGCGGCTGGCGGCGGGACTCGAACCGGGGTGCGATTTTTGAACTTTTTTTCTGACTTTTGCCGACTTTTCTCCCCGCCTTCCAGTGCGACTTGGCTGGGCGCTGTTAACTCTCTGAGGACATTCCATTTGAATTATTTAACAGAAAAGAAAAGTATTTAGGTTTATGAAGAGTGTAAAAACATTCAGGATTATAGCTTTTTTCCTTTTTTGTTCATATTTTTAAATACATTTCAGTCCGAAACAAAAATATCAAACAAGTATTTTTTTTCGTATTTTTACCCTTTTAAAGGCCTACTGAAAGCCACTACTAGCGACCACGCAGTCTGATAGTTTATATATCAATGAAATCTTAACATTGCAACACATGCCAATACGGCCGGGTTAACTTATAAAGTGACATTTTAAATTTCCCGCTAAACTTCCGGTTGAAAACGTCTATGTATGATGACGTATGCGCGTGACGTCAATGGTTGAAACGGAAGTATTCGGACACCATTGTATCCAATACAAAAAGCTCTGTTTTCACCACATAATTCCACAGTATTCTGGACATCTGTGTTGGTGAATCTTTTGCAATTTGTTTAATGAACAATGAAGACTGCAAAGAAGAAAGTTGTAGGTGGGATCGGTGTATTAGCGGCTGGCTGCAAGAACACAACCAGGAGGACTTTGACTTGGATAGCAGACGCGCTATCCGACGCTAGCCGCCGACCGCACGGATGATTGGGTGAAGTCCTTCGTCCTTCCGTCGATCGCTGGAACGCAGGTGAGCACGGGTGTTGATGAGCAGATGAGGGCTGGCTGGCGTAGGTGGAGCGCTAATGTTTTTAGCATAGCTCTGTGAGGTCCCGTAGCTAAGTTAGCTTCAGTGGCGTCGTTAGCAACAGCATTGTTAAGCTTCGCCAGGCTGGAAAGCATTAACCGTGTAGTTACATGTCCATGGTTTAATAGTATTGTTGATTTTCTGTGTTTCCTTCCAGTCAGGAGCTTATTTGTTTTGTTTCTATCTGCAGTTAAGAATGATGCTATCACGTTAGCTCCGTAGCTAAAGTGCTTCGCCGATGTATTGTCGTGGAGATAAAAGTCACTGTGAATGTCCATTTCGCGTTCTCGACTCTCATTTTCAAGAGGATATAGTATCCCAGGTGGTTTAAAATACAAATCCGTGATCCACAATAGAAAAAGGAGAAAGTGTGGAATCCAATGAGCCAGCTTGTACCTAAGTTACGGTCAGAGCGAAAAAAGATGCGTCCTGCACTGCATTCTAGTCCTTCACTCTCACGTTCCTCATCCACAAATCTTTCATCCTGGCTCAAATTAATGGGGTAATCGTCGCTTTCTCGGTCCGAATCGCTCTCGCTGCTGGTGTAAACAATGGGGAAATGTGAGGAGCCTTTCAACCTGTGACGTCACGCTACTTCCGGTGCAGGCAAGGTTTTTTTTATCAGCGACCAAAAGTTGCGAACTTTATCGTCGTTGTTCTCTACTAAATCCTTTCAGCAAAAATATGGCAATATCGCGAAATGATCAAGTATGACACATAGAATGGATCTGCTATCCCCGTTTAAATTTTAAAAATTCATTTCAGTAGGCCTTTAAACGCTGTTGTATAGATAATGTCAATGATCTAAGTCAGTGGTCCCCAACCTTTTTGTAGCTGCAGACCGGTCAACGCCTGAAAATTTGTCCCACGGACCGTTGGGGGGGAATGGGGGTCTTGGGGGGGGGGGGATTGTATGGTATATATCTTTTTTTTAAATTTTATTTTATTTTTTTGTCATAAAGAAATACAATCATGTGTGCTTACGGACTGTATCCCTGCAGACTGTATTGATCTATATTGATATATAATGTAGGAACCAGAAATATTAATAACAGAAAGAAACTCGTGTTTTTTATGTTGATTTAATAAAAAATAAAAATTATTATTATTATTATTTTTTAATTTCTTGTTCGCCCCGGTACCAATCGATCCACGGACCGGTACCGGGCCGCGGCCCGGTGGTTGGGGAAAAGTGTAACACAATACCAAAAAATGGAGGGAAGTTGATTGAGAGCAAAAAAAGTAAAAACAAATAAGAAGCCAAAATGTTTGTATGCCCTTTGAAAAATTGAAGACTATGTCCTGTTTGGCTTTCGGGTGTTGTCGAATAAATGCCAGTGTATGGTACACCTGTGAAAAAAACGGGTATCAAATTCTTGAGATTCAACATTTTAAAAAAACATGAAGAAAAAAAATCATATATATTGGAGGAACTCAATAAAAATGATGGCCAAAATACAGCAAAAATGTACTGAAAGGACTAAAAAGTGTAAAAAAACGTATTTCTAGAGGATATTGTATGGAGTTTTACTCTGAATAAACAAAGTTAAAAGTTATTTCTTTACATGCCGAAAATGCTCCATTTAGTGCCTCTTTTCAGCGTCATATAGTTGCTGGCTGTGTGGTCTACAACAGCAAACAACCGCAGGGTTTCTCAGGCCAAATGAAAACAACTGTGGCTGTAGGCAACCTCTAGATGTGGCGTAACTCTACAAGATGGCAGCAGCTGAATTTGAAGTACATTTCCTTGTACGATCTTGTAACTCAAAACACTCATATCCCAAACAATGAATCCGTGCTTGACCCTCCCACAGCACCACAATTTGAACATGACACATGCCTAAAAAAAATGTAATTCAGATTTTTTTTAATTTTATGGTGTTTGGACGTTTTTCATAACATCTAAAATGTACAGTGAGCGGACTGTGTTATGTGTGACCATGTGTTGACCTTTATGTTATTTGTTTTTTTGTACACCATGACTAGGGAAGGTTGTTTGGATAGTGTCATATCAATAAATGCTGTGTTATCACTACAAAAGTACTTTTAAGGTAATATTGTTCAGCATTTAAGAGAGGAGCGTTTTTTTTGTTGACGTTTTTTGGCGGGCCGCTTTTCCGTTGTGTAACAGGAGAAAATAAAAACAATCGTTGTTGATGTTGAACACGGACGTCTTTAAGTGGCGGACCTGAGAGGTCAGTGTTGACAACAAGCGATATGTCTGTCAGTGTACCCGAAGTTATGTTCGATCGTCCAGTTTTTTGAGTCACTACTAAACAGAGCGAACTGAAGCATTTCGAACGCAGTAACTGCAGCTTCTCAATGTTTTCATGGATAAATGTCATTCATTTGAAGTTTTACGGCATACTGTTGTACTTGATTATTTAACACAGACTAAGGCAGTTTTCTCTTTACTGCTAGCAAAACATCAGTTATGTCCTGCCGTTTTGTGCAATACATTTGGTAATAAATGACCGCGTGTTCAAATCCAGCTACACCATGTGGTCTTTTCCCTATTTTTTTTATGCATTCTGAATTATTGTTAAAGTTTTAAGAAATACGTCAACCGCCGCTCCCAGTCTGTGGAACGTTCTCCCTGACCACCTGAGGGCACCACAGACTGTGAATGCTTTTAAAAAAGGCTTAAAAACCCTTCTTAAAAAAAAAAATATATATTTTTTTAGATACATGTGCTAGTTCTAGCTATTAGGCTGTTGTAGTTTTTATTTTTTTTGTATTATTTATTTTACTTGTTGGGGGCAGCTATTTGTGGTTCTAGCGTTGTTGTTTTTTAAATGCACTGTAGCACTTTGTGGTTGTTTGTTCAAAGTAAAGTGCTTTTACAAATACAATCTATTGTTATTATTATTATTATTATTATTATTATTATTATTATATAACTTGAGAGTAGTTTTGAAAATTATGAGAAAAAAAAGCCTTGAACCAATTATCACCTCTTTTCAGTTAACACCCCGTCGTGTTTGTGGTTTAGGAAAATAAAGGCTCAAGCAATAATTGCAGCAATTACTGCATATCAACAATATGATTCAATACAGCAAAGACATACTCTTAAACAAATTATAAGTAAATAATAAGGCTTAGTTTTGACTGACACCGGACCGAGCAAGGGGTATTCATTCTTCTTCTACTCGTGTCTTTGAAGCATGTGGTTATATGGCAGTTTCCCATTCCTTTACACAGTCTTTTGCATCGTCGTTGAACTCTGCGAGGTCTTTTAAGCTGCACTGGTTGGGTAGCAGAGGACAGACAAGGCAGTGCTGCATCGTGTGGTCCTCTTCTCCGCATTCGCAGATGGTCGGGCCAGTTTTGTGGCCCCATCTGGCCATAGCAGCTTTTGATTGCCCTGTTCCTGTTCTCAGGAGGTTTAGTGTCTTCCACTGGACCCATGGTGTTTCTGACCCGAGGAGGCAGGTCTTCAGAAGAGGGGATCCCCATGTCAATAGGAGGGGGGTCTTTCTCTAGTCTTTGTGTCCATAGCTGGAGTCTGGTTTCTTCCCGAGATGTTGTTAGGAGCTGGGCATTGCTCAGGAAGCTTCTCCTTGACTTCAGACGTTGGGCTGAGTGTTCAGGTCCGTAGAGGAGGTGGCGTTCATCACTGGTAGCTTTTGTGAACTCTACTCGGCTGGCAACTTCCAGTCTCACGTCTGCAGGGGCAATGCCGGTGAGGAGATGTAGGTTGTTCAGGTTGGTAGGCTTCAAGCAACCAGTGATCAAGCGGCAGGTGTTGTTCAGTCGAGTTTCTTGGCATGGGTTGATCTCTCCCAGACAGGACATGCATACTCCGCCCGAGGAATAGCACGGGGCCAAAGCAGTACATCTTAGTGTGTGTGCTGTGGCTCCCCATTTGGAATTTGTCAGTTTCTGTAAGATGTTGTTTCGGGAGCTGACTTTCAGTTTGGTGTTTTTGGTGTGTTCCTTGAAGGAGAGGGTGCGGTCCAGGGTTACGCCAAGGTAGACAGGGTTGGTACAGTTCTCAAGTGGTCTTCCAGACCATTTGATGTTAAGAGATCGGTTCGCATCCCGGTTCCTGAGATGCAACGACTTGGGTCTTCGCAGTCAGGGCCGGCCCGTGGCATAGGCCGTATATAGGCAAATGCTAAGGGCGCCGTCCATCAGGGAGCGCCACGCCAGTGCCACAAATGTTGGAAGAAAAAAAATAATAATAAAAAATTGGTATTATTATTTTTAAATACAAAACATAATCCCACGTTAATTAAAATGCAAAGTAAAGCCTATTTAATAGAAATATTATTTGTTACAACATTATGCCCCCCCTCCCTCGGCACGGTGCGCCCCCCTCCCTTCCCGTATCATGACTCTTTTTGGACGTCACCACATCAAAAAATCAACACAAGATGTCAAAACGGCCAAAACTGTCAGGTGCCCGGGGAAGAAAAAAAAGAGAAAAGAAGAGGAGGAGGAGAAACGAGAAAAAGACAGAGGTAGCAGGTAGGTAACGTTAGCCTACATGAAATTATTTGTCTGTTACAGAATGTGATAGTAACCTTTGGCATTAAGCTAATGTTACATGATTCGGCAATTGCTAATCAATAAATAGCTAGTTCCGTTTTAACGTCGGGTTAATATTGTGGAGGGGGCTAAATGGTTATGGAAAATAATAATGTAACGTTAGGTAATTACAGTACTCCCTGGTGTACAGTCATTTGTAAGTCATTCTAGTTAATGCAATATTAAAAAGCCCAAATTGAGAACTCTGTAGGATCCCCTTTTTTTGTAATATAGTTGCTAAAGTCATACTGGTTTGACATCTTGTTTTGTGCAGTGCCTTATTTATATTGTATTTTTAATTTATTTTATGCAACTTGTTGACACGTTTTATTTTGTGTTTATGTATGTAAAAAATATTTTATTTCATATATTCATTTTTTGTATTCATTTATTTATTCATATTTTTGTTTATCTTGTTAACTATTCTGATTGTTAATTTGCTTTCTTTAAGTAAAAAAAAAAAGGTCAAAGACAAAGCTATTCGGTTTCTTGTGAGTATATACACTTCACTGCCGATGTAGGGGGGGCGCCACCTAAAATCTCGCCCAGGGCGCCAGATTGGTTAGGCCTGTTCGCAGGGTTTGCGTGTAGATGGTTTTGCTCGTAGTAGAGGAGCACGGACAGTCACCTCACGACTCTTGACAGAATCGGGTCAGGGTCCAGTGGCATGGAGTCCAAGACGACTGGGGACCCTTTTCTGCTGCAGCCTTCTTCCGACATCGCAGCCGTTGTGGTAGTTCGTAAATCTACCGTCTTTCGCCTGCTCCGCCGTTGAGGTCTTCACCGTATCCCTGACTAGGGGGCAGTCAGGTACTAGGCCTTTTCCAAGGGCCACCTGGGGTAACAGTAGTAAAAGGATTAACCTCCTAGTGCCCCAAGACCTCATAGAGGAGCCTCCACTGCCGGATGCACTTTAATGTCATGCCCAGGACTCAAATATCCATAATACGCCGATAGGGAGAAGTTTTTATTTACACGATGAGTCGGGTGTGTCTTGACCTCCGCCGAACCCCTGAGGCCGACTCACCGAACCCCTAGGGTTCGATCGAACCCAGGTTAAGAACCACTGGTATAGATGTTATACAGTAGTGGAGTATTAATTGAGCACTATGTTTATTAGGGTCCGCTAGTACCCTGTATAAAGGACTCCCACAGGGAGTCCTTTGTACAGGGACAAAGGACCCTATTGAATTTGTAATGTTTATTATTATTATTATTTTTCCGCACCGTTGCGCACTACTTTGCCCCCCTTAACATGCTTCAAAACTCACCAAATTTTTTACACACATACAAAAACGTGCCCCCACCACTTTAGTAAAAAAACCAAACCCCAAAAATTGCGCTCTAGCGCCCCCTAGGAAAAAACAAAAACAAACTGCCTGTAACTCCCACTAGGAAGGTCGTAGAGACATGAAACAAAAACCTGTATGTAGGTCTCCTTTAGACCTACAACTCATAATGACACATTCTCGGGCGAAAACCAACAGGAAGTTGGCAATTTCCCATTTTAGACAAAAATGTACTAAAAACACTGCTTTTTACGTCTTTGACCTCTAATTTGACCCTCTTAAAATACTTCAAAACTCACCAAACTTCTCACACACATCGGGACTGGTGGAAATTGCGATCTAAAAAAAAAACCGAACCCCAAAACTCAAAATTGTGCTCTACATAATTTTTGAAACAAACAGAGAAAAAACTGCTCCTCAGAGGAAAAACTCAGACAAAACGGCTTGTAACTTCCGGTAGGAACGTCTTAGAGACATGAAACAAAAACCTGTATGCAGGTCTCCTTTAGACCTACAACTCATAATGACACATTCTCGGGCGAAAACCAACAGGAAGTTGGCAATTTCCCATTTTAGACAAAAAATGTACTAAAAACACTGCTTTTTACGTCTTTGACCTCTAATTTGACCCTCTTAAAATACTTCAAAACTCACCAAACTTCTCACACACATCGGGACTGGTAGAAATTGCGATCTAAAAAAAAACCGAACCCCAAAACTCAAAATTGTGCTCTACATAATTTTTGAAACAAACAGAGAAAAAACTGCTCCTCAGAGGAAAACTCAGACAAAACTGCCTGTAACTTCCGGTAGGAACGTCTTAGAGACATGAAACAAATACCTCTATGTAGGTCTTGCCTAGACCTACATGTCATAGATTGACATCCTTCAGCAAAAATCAACAGGAAGTTTGCTATTCCTCCTTCAAAACAAAATTTTTGTTACAACCGGTCACCAAACATCAAACGTTATCTCCTCTGAGCGCGTTTGTCGTTTCGGCTTCAAACTGCTACAGGAGAGAGATTGAACCCTTCTGATTAAACGTTCTGTACGGATTTTTGCTACGTGCTACCGTTTTGATTTTACGAGCCTTCAAAGACCCGCAGCACTAAAGTTGCTCCGGTGCCAAAAATGACAACGAAAATGCAATTACTCCTTTCTTTGTCCTCAAAATTCTACACACAATACCCTATAATGACAATGTGAACTCAGACACAACTTCCTCTAACTCCCAGTACGAATATCGTAGAGACACGAAACAAAAACCTCTATGTAGGTCTCACTCAGGACTACCACTGGACAAAAGTATTGGGACACCTAGGACTAGCACCTGCCAAAATGCGGACCCATCCAACACTGCTTGCAGCTTTAATTATTATTATGCTTGTACCTAATGGAGGTGTACTCACGTTCTAGTCTTTATTTCCGACAAATAAAACAGTAGAAGGGGCAGAATCAGTCATAATAGCAAATAATGTCAGTGAAAAGAGCTCTCCTCGACGCAAGTTTGATTCCCCCCCACCCCGATAATCCCTCATCAGGACTAAGAGGAACATCTGGATCTAAGGCCTTTTAAAGCAAGTTTTATTTTTATTTGTCCTACTTTACTTTAATCCTCCCACGCCACGTGACTGTCTCCTCACTGAGACATTAGCGTTGATGCTTGTGAAATAGACGTGTTTCTCCCACCTCCTTTCACAATGAGGCAGTTTGGCGGGAAAGAGTGTTTCATTCCAACCCCCCGTTGTCTCATTATTTCCTGTTTTTCTTTTTCTAAACAGCCGTGCAAGTCAGCTGGAGGCTTACACTTAACGAGAGTTATGGATGCTGCCGGCAAGAGAAAGAACAGGGTACTTAGTGACCATAGGACCACCTGGTGATGAAAATACTGCCCTTACCAGGAAAGACTGTCTAGACCAGGTGTGTCAAACCCATTTTAGATCGGGGGGGGGGGGGGGGGGGGGGCCTCGTGGAGAGAAATCTACTCCCAAGTGGGCCGGACTGGTAAAATCACGGCACGATAACTTAAAAATAAAGACAACTTCGGATTGTGTTAGTATAATTGTATCTAAGTTATCACAAAACTTTGTGTTTCAATGAGTTCCTGGCGAGCAGACAAAAGCTGTCTTTCACCCTACCAAGAAGAAGGCTTGTAAAACTCCAGTGTAGGATGGGAAGCAACATGAAGGTGTTCTGTTTCTTTAATGTATTGTAATCCACAGGAAGATTTTGTCTTGACCCGGGATCTACAAAGCGAAGAGGAAGCAGGACCTGACTCCCCTCCAGGGACCTCTGCTTTAAACTGTTTACGACCTTTTCTGTGAACCGACCTTTTCGTTGAACTGCTGTGTAACCAAAGGCGGCGGCTGTTTACGACCCCCCCTCCCTTAGAAACAGCTGTTGCCATGTAATCAGGGAAAGTGCTCGAAGGCATGCGTAAAGTAGTTGTGAAAAAAAACACCAACACAACAGGAAGTGCCACCAAAATAAGAGCGCCGGACAGAGACAAGCACCAAACACAGAAGAACACCAACAAAAAGGCACTGCACAGATTTTGAGGTCAAATTGATTGCTCCCATTCGCTGCATTGCTGGACACCGAGAAGGAGCAGATCTTCATGTTAGACTCCAAAAAATAAATTAAACAGTTCTGTCTTCTTGTCTCTCATAAGGATTAAAAAAAAAGTGCATTTCCCCTTTAACCCTAAAACAGATCAATGTTTAGTACGGGGATAACATTTTTGTAGTATGAACATTTCGGGGGTTCCACTGTATGTATAAAACACATATTGGTATGTATGCTCCATCCATCCATCCATTTTCTACCGCTTGTCCCTTTGCAACAAAATAGTGTGAGGAGACGTTTGGGTAAATAAAGGAGACAATAGCCCACAGGCGCCATGAAAATGCATGAAAAATGTGTATTTTTGAGTGTCTGTACTAGTCCATCCATCCATCCATTTTCTACCGCTTATTCCCTTCGGGGTCGCGGGGGGCGCTGGAGCCTATCAGCTATAATCGGGCGGAAGGCGGGGTACACTCTGGACAAGTCGCCACCTCATCGCAGGGCCAACACAGATAGACAGTGTTGTACGGTATACCGGTATTAGTATAGTACCGCCATACTAATGACTCATATTCGGTACTACACAGCCACTAAAAAGCCACCCACCCGCGCCCCTGTTGTGTCATTGCTGGTTTACGAGCAGAGGAGCATGTTCGGCAGCGCACGCACACAGAGTACTTACAAGCAGACACCGTGTGTAGACAGAAAAGGGAGAACAGACGCATTTTGAAGTTATAACACTGAAACACCCTCAGGAAGAGCTGCTTTAAGACATGGCTAGCTAGCTGGCGGCTAATATCCATCTGCAGTGTTTTAGCTACTTCTAAATCACTAATCCTTGTTTCCACGGCAACAAATAAAGTACATTTCCTACAAGTACCATTATCACTGCAGGACGAAGAATAGCTAAACATGCTTCACTACACACCGTAGCTCACCGGCGTCACAATGTAAACAAACGCCATGGGTGGATCTACACCTGACATCCACTGTAATGATACCAAGTACAGGAGCGTATGTAGTCAATACTACTATGATTACGTCAATATTTTTTGGCATCAAAACCAGGGATGGCCGATAATATCGGACTGCCGATATTATCGGCCGATAAATGCTTTAAAATGTAATATCGGAAATTATCGGTATCGGTTTCCTAATTATCGGTATCTGTTTCAAAAAGTAAAATGTATGACTTTTTAAAAGGCCGCTGTGTAAACCTTAAAGGCACTGCCTTTGCGTGCCGGCCCAGTCACATGATATCTACGGCTTTTCACACACACAAGTGAATGTAAGGCATACTTGGTCAACAGCCATACAGGTCACACTGAGGGCGACCGTATAAACAACTTTAACACTGTTACAAATATGCGCCACACTGTGAACCCACACCAAACAAGAATGACAAACACATATCGGGAGAACATCCGCACCGTAACACAACAGAACAAATACCCAGAACCCCTTGCAGCACTAACTCTTCCGGGACGCTACAATATAAACCCCCCGCAACCCCCCCACCTCAACCTCCTCATGCTCTCTCAGGGAGAGCATGTCCCAAATTCCAAGCTGCTGTTTTGAGGCATGTTAAAAAAAAATAATGCACTTTGTGACTTCAATAATAAATATGGCAGTGCCATGTTGGCACTTTTTTCCCATAACTTGAGTTGATTTATTTTGGAAAACCTTGTTACATTGTTTAATGCATCCAGCGGGGCATCACAACATAATTAGGCATAATAATGTGTTCATTCCACCACTGTATATATCGGTATCGGTTGATATCGGAATCGGTAATTAAGAGTTAGACTATACCGGAATATCAGATATTGGTAATAAAGCCATTATCGGACATCTCTAATCATAACATTTTCTTTCGTTTTTTTAATAATTAATTTGTGTTTATAAAGTCAGTAAATATGTCCCAGGACACATGAGGACTTTGAATATGACCAATGTATGATCCTGTATCTACTTGGTATCAGATTGATACCTAAATGTGTGGTATCATCCAAAACTAATGTAAAGTATCAAAGAAGAGAAGAATAAGTGATTATTACATTTTAACAGAAGTGTAGATAGATCATGTTATGTTACAGATATTAACAGTAAATGAACAAGTAGATTAATAATCAATTTTTACAGCTTGCCCTTCATAATGTGTACAAAATAATAGGTGTATAAATGACACAATATGTTACTGCGTACGTCAGCAGACTAATTAGGAGTCTTTGTTTGTTTACTTCCTACTAAAAGACAAGTTGTCTAGTATGTTCACTATTTTATTTAAGGACAAACTTGCAATAATAAACATATGTTTAATGTACTCTAACATTTTTTTGTTAAAATAAAGCCAATAATGACTTTTTTGTGGTCCCCTTAATGCAGTGTTTTTCAACCTTTTTTTAACCAAGGCACATTTTTTGCGTTGAAAAAATCCGGAGGCACACCACCAGCAGAAATCATAAACTCAGTTGACAGTTAAAAGTCATTGTCGCAATTGTTGCATATGACTTTACCATAACCAAGCATGCATCACTATAGCCCTTGTCTCAAAGTAGGTGTACTGTCACCACCCATCACAACACACCCTGACTTATTTTGACTGTTTTGCTGTTTTCCTGTGTGTAGTGTTTTAGTTCTTGTCTTGCGCTCCTATTTTGGTATTTTCCTGTAGCAGTTTCATGTCTTCCTTTGAGCGATATTTCCCGCATCTACTTTGTTTTAGCAATCAAGAATATTTCAGTTGTTTTTATCCTTCTTTGTGGGGACATTGTTGATCGTCATGTCATGTTCGGATGTACATTGTGGACGCCGTCTTTGCTCCGCAGTAAGTCTTTGCTGTCGTCCAGCATTCTGATTTTGTTTACTTTGTAGCCAGTTCAATTTTAATTTTGTTCTGCATAGCCTTCCCTAAGCTTCAATGCCTTTTCTTAGGGGCACTCACCTTTTGTTTACTTTTGGTTTTAGCATCAGACTCCTTTTTACCTGCATTTACAAAGCAATTAGCCACCGGCTGCCACCTACTGAGATGGAAGAGTATTACACGGTTACTATGCCGAGCTCTAGACAGCACCGACACTCAACAACAACACATCATTTGTAGACTATAATTACTGGTTTGCAAACAATGTTTTTAACCCAAATAGGTGAAATTAGATCATCTCCCACGGCACAACAGACTGTATCTCACGGCACACTGGTGTGCCGCGGCACAGTGGTTGAAAAACACTGCCTTAATGTATAAAAGTACCGAAAAGTATGGAAATAATGAGTCTGTACAGTCATCCACGATGAACAAGCATCGGCACAAACAGTAAATGAGTTCTACTTGTATAGCGCTTTTCTACCTTCTAGGTACTCAAAGCACTTTGACACTATTTACACATTCACACACACATCCACACACACATCCACACACATTCACACACACTTTCACACACTGATGTCGGGAGCTGCCCTGCGAGGCAGCTAACCACGACCCATCAGGAGCAAGGGTGAAGTGTCTTGCTCAAGGACACAACAGACGTGACGAAGTTGGTAGAAGGTGGGGATCGAACCAGGAACCCTCAAGTTGCTGGCACGGCCACTCTCCCAACTGCGCCACGCCATCCCCAGTAGAACAGATGTATTGGTATTCATTAGTGCTCAGTTGGAGTTTTAGGCTCCTTCTCCTCCCACCACCTGTTGTTCTGCCACACACCATTACTAAACAAACCACCAGCTTAAAACTGCCTCGCATTAACACACACACACACACACACACACACACACACACACACACACACACACACACACACACACACACACACACACACACACACACACACACACACACACACACACACACACACACACACACACACACACACACACACACACACACACACACACACACACACACACACACACACACACACACATTCCTGCCAGAGCTAATTGGGGCACTTTTTAGCCAACAGTCAGCACAGCCACCCTTACAGGGGCGATGGGGGGCATCTACGACCACCACCATGCTGGCATTACATATAGAATAGAATAGAATACAATAGAAAGTACTTTTTTACATGTGAATAATATAAATACAGTCTATTGTACAGCATTATTCACATGTGAATAATATAAATACAGTCTATTATACAGCATTATTCACATGTGAATAATATAAGTACAGTCTATAATACAGCATTATTTACATGTGAATAATATAAATATAGTATATTATACAGCATTATTCACATGTGAATAACATAAATACAGTCTATTAAACAGCATTATTCACATGTGAATAATATAAGTAGTTTATTATACAGCATTATTCACGTGTGAATAATATAAATACAGTCTATTATACAGCATTATTCACATGTGAATAATGCTGTATAATAGACTGCATTTATATGATTCACATGTGAATAATGCTGTATAATAGACTGTATTTATATTATTGACACGTGAATAATGCTGTATAATAGACTATTTATATTATTCACATGTGAATAATGCTGTATAATAGACTGTATTCATATCATTCACATGTGAATAATGCTGTATAATAGACTGTATTTATATTATTCACATGTGAATAATGCTGTATAATAGACTGTATTTATATTATTCACATGTGAATAATGCTGTATAATAGACTGTATTTATATTATTCACATGTGAATAATGCTGTATATTAGACTGTATTTATGTTATTCACATGTGAATAATGTTGTATAATACTGTATTTACATTATCCACATGTGACTAATGCTGTATAATAGACTGTATTTATATTATTCACATGTGAATAATGCTGTATAATATGCTGTATTTATATTATTCACATGTGAATAATGCTGTATAATACATTATATTTATATTATTCACATGTGAAAAATATAAACTATTATACAGCATTATTCACACGTGAATAACATAAATACCGTCTATTATACATTTAAGTACAGTCAAAAAGGAACATATACATTATACAAATATGCCCCTGCCAGCTGGAGGAAGCGAGATTAGAACAAAACAGACACATATTAATACAGTTGGTAACTGTGCGGCTGCAGGGGGAAGCGTGCCTTTACCAAAACGAGGGTAATGTCACGGTCCGGCGGCACACAAACCTCAACATTACGTGCATATTAAAAGAGGCAGTATATACTTCATATCTCCGTGCAGCTTGGAAAAACAGTATCTCGGGGAGCAGGAGGCTGGGTTTTTTTTATTAAAAGATGAATGCAAGATGCAGATGAGGTCAGCCAGGCAGAACACGCTGCCCGTCAGGAAGCTTCTACACGCCGCACCATAACAAATGTCTTTTTTCTGTTTCCCAACCAGGGCGATTCCACCTCGCTAATCTGTTCCGCTCCTTCCCCTAATCAGCCGGCGGACTAATCCATTCCCCCACGCGGCCGTTCGGCCGACCCGCGCTGGCACAATTAGTGACGAGGCAAAACAATGGCACGCGTCCCGGACCGAAAAGAATAATAGCGGCGGCTCCTCGGAGTACGGCGAGCGTAAGCCCGTATTGTACACAGCTGCGCCGCAGAGACAAAAGATTTGCATGCTTACCCGCGCCAATCTCGGATCGATGGAAAAAGAAGTCTACCAGTGTTCAGCGACAATAAACGTGAAATGTTCATTTGTAATACACCGAGTTCATTATTTTCTGTCATGCTCCTCCATGTTGCCCCAGATAAAGAGCTTATTCTACCTAGGATATTACATAATGAAGCGAATCAATTACCTCATATTATGTTTTTGCACATGGTGAATGTTTACACCACCGTTCAAAAGTGTGGGGTCACATTGAAATGTCCTTATTTTTGAAGGAAAAGCACTGTACTTTTCAATGAAGATAACTTTAAACTAGTCTTAACTTGAAAGAAATAAACTCTACATCAGGGGTCACCAACCTTTTTGAAAGCAAGAGCTACTTCTTGGGTAGTGATTAATGCGAAGGGCTACCAGTTTGATACACACTTCAATAAATTGCCAGAAATAGCCAATTTGCTCAATTTACCTTTAACTCTATGTTATTATTAATAATTAATGACATTTACACTTAATTGAACGGTTTAAAAGAGGAGAAAACACGAAAAAAATGACAATTACATTTTGAAACATAGTTTATCTTCAATTTCGACTCTTTAAAATTCAAAATTCAACCGAAAAAAAGAAGAGAAAAACTAGCTAATTCGAATCTTTTTGAAAGAATTTCAAAAATACTTTATGGAACATCATTAGTAATTTTTCCTGATTAAGATTCATTTTAGAATTTTGATGACATGTTTTAAATAGGTTAAAATCCAATCTACACTTTGTTAGAATATATAACAAATTGGACCAAGCTATATTTCTAACAAAGACAAATCATTATTTCTTCTAGATTTTCCAGAACAAAATTTTTAAAAGAAATTCAAAAGACTTTGAAATAAGATTTAAATTTGAATTTCTAGATTTGCCAGAATATATTTTTTTAATTTTAATCATAATAAGTTTGAAGAAATATTTCACAAATATTCTTGGTCGAAAAAACAGAAGCTAAAATGAAGAATTAAATTAAAATTAATTTATTATTCTTTACAATAAAAAAAATAAATTTACTTGAACATTGATTTAAATTGTCAGGAAAGAAGAGGAAGGAATTTAAAAGGTAAAAAGGTATATGTGTTTAAAAATCCTAAAATCATTTTTAAGGTTGTATTTTTTTCTCTAAAATTGTCTTTCTGAAAGTTATAAGAAGCAAAGTAAAAATTAATGAATTTATTTAAACAAGTGAAGACCAAGTCTTTAAAATATTTTCTCGGATTTTCAAATTCTATTTGAGTTTTGTCTCTCTTAGAATTAAAAATGTCAAAGCGAGACCAGCTTGCTAGTAAATAAATACAATTTAAAAAATAGAGGCAGCTCACTGGTAAGTGCTGCTATTTGGTGACCCCTGCTCTATACATTGCTAATGTGGTAAATGACTATTCTAGCTGCAAATGTCTGGTTTTTGGTGCAATATCTACATAGGTGTATAGAGGCCCATTTCCAGCAACTATCACTCCAGTGTTCTAATGGTACAATGTGTTTGCTCATTGGCTCAGAAGGCTAATTGATGATTAGAAAACCCTTGTGCAATCATGTTCACACATCTGAAAACACTTTAGCTCGTTACAGAAGCTACAAAACTGACCTTCCTTTGAGCAGATTGAGTTTCTGGAGCATCACATTTGTGGGCTCAATTAAACGCTCAAAATGGCCAGAAAAAGGGAACTTTCATCTGAAAGTCGACAGTCTATTCTTGTTCTTAGAAATGAAGGCTATTCCACAAAATTGTTAGGGTGACCCCAAACTTTTGAACGGTAGTGTATGTACATCTTGGACAGATGTCGGCAACCCAAAATGTTGAAAGAGCCATATTGGACCACAAATACACAAAAAAAATTATTCTGGAGCCGCAAAAAAATTAAAAGCCTTATATAATTCTTCTGCGATGAGGTGGCGACTTGTCTAGGGTGTACCCCGCCTTCCGCCCGATTGTAGCTGAGATAGGCTCCAGCATCCCCCGCGACCCCAAAGGGAATAAGCGGTAGAAAATGGATGGATATATAATTCTTATGGTGGAGGCAACACATGGTGTATGTGTTTAAATGAGCTATTAACTATCAAAATGACTATGTGTCGCAAGCTGAAGCAAATCTTTGTTGACAGAAATGTTGAAATGTAATATTTATTTTACACATTTTTGTAAAATTGGAAAACATTAGTAAAACGGAGGCTTCTCTGAGGGTGAGATCACTCCTGGAAAATTCTGGCTTGTAATGACCAAAGGTGTAGATGTGTGTGTCCAAGTTATAGGAAACTGCAGGCCGTCTTCTTCTAATGGATTTTTTACTATCTTTGGCAAGCTAGGTAATGTTTGCTGTGGTCTGGAACAACATGGCACACAAACAACTATCAGACATGCAGTCAATATTACATACAGATAATGTGTCATGAGACATGCAAATATAAATTAAATACACAGAGGACATGAGTAAAGGAAATTAAATGAGTTCAAATATACCGTATTTCCTTGAATTGGCGCTGGGGCGGTAATTAATTTAAAACCTCTTCTCACTCCGGCGCTTACCAAAAGGCATGCGGTAAATTTAGGCCTGCGCTTATAAATTTGAGTGTGATGTAAGGATACCATCATGAAAAGCACATTTAATAAAAAAAACATTATTATGGTCTTACCTTTACTTATAAATGAAGTCCATGCGCCGCTCCTTCTGAACAAAAGCATCGATAACTTGTTTATAGAAGTCTTCCTTATCTTTCTTCAGTTTTAAAAGTCTCTCTGTCTCGATGGAGATATTCCTTTAATTATTACCTCCTGCTTCGATTGAAAGTCCAGTTTAGAAAACTGTTGTTGTCACTTCTTCTGCAGCCGAGTAGTCGCAAGAATGATCCCTGGGATCACTAGCGCCCTCTACCACCATGAGGCGGGAGTCATTTAATGACTCATATTTGACACAAGCAGCTATATTAATAAAAAAAATGTTACTGTTCTTTTTAGCAAATTCAATAGCTTGGACCTTGAATCCTACTGAATAGCTCTTTATCTTCTTCCCTTTATGCGATTTTAAATTATTGAAATTAGCCTCCTCCATTTTGGAAAATGATGCCTTGAAAGGTGAAGTGTCACTCGTGACGGGACGAGTTTGACCCGGCGGTAAAACGAGGCATATGCTAATTATTCTGCGAAACGAGTTTGACCCGGCGGTAAAGCGAGGCATGCGGATAATGTATAACCGGCGGCAATTCGAGGAAATACGATAGCTATAAACGAGGCATCATGATGCAATATGTACATGCAGCTAGCCTAAATAGCATGTTAGCATTAATTAGCTTGCAGTCGTGCAGTGAGCAAATATGCCCGATTAGCACTCCAACAAGTCAATAACATCAACAAAGTTCACCTTTGTGCATTCACGCACAGCATAAAACGTTTGGTGGACAAAATGAGACAAAGAAGGAGTGGCATAAAACACGTCTTACTGTGGCAGCGTCTGAGAAAGTTGTACACGTAAAAAAAACTACGGTGCGTTCAAGGACCGCAGAAACGAGTAGGACAAAACGGCTCTCGTCAAATCATCTCATCGGTGAAGCATGTTTAATATAAACGGAGTGATTTCTAAAAATTAGGAAGGTTTGTGTCATGTTTGCTGTCTTACAGAAACAATATTAAAACAAAAATTATATCTTTTCCATTTTCATACATTTTTGAAAAGGCTCCAGGAAGCCACTAGGGCGGCGCTAAAGAGCCGACCCCCGATCTTGGAGAAAGCAAACCACCAGGTTTAAGTAAATAGCAGGCATTTCAGTTTGCGAAGTGAATTATATTTATATAGCGCTTTTTCTCTAGTGACTCAAAGCGCTTTTACATAGTCAAACCCAATGTCTAAGTTACATATAAACCAGTGTGGGTGGCAGGTGGGTAAAGTGTCTTGCCCAAGGACACAACGGCAGTGACTAGGATGGCGGAAGCGGGGATCGAACATTGAGTTCAGCTCGCCTTGCGAGAGGACAAAAGCTGTCTTTGATCCTACCAAGCAAAAGGCTTGTAAAACTCCACTGTGTAGGATGGGGAGCGACATGAGGGTGTCGGTTTCTTTGATGTATTGTAATCCACAGGAAGATTTTGTCTTTACCCGAGATCTACAAAGCGGAGAGGAGGCAGGGCCCGACCTCCCTCCAGGCACCTTGTCTTTGAACTGTTTTGTAACCAAAGGATGGCTGTTTACGACCCCCCTCCCTTAGAAAGCACTTTGGTTCAATCTAAAAGTTGTTGAAAACGTGCTATATAAATAAAGTTGACTTGACTTGACTTGACTAGAAACAGCTGTTGCTATGTAATCAGGGAAAGTCCGCCCCAAAAAAAGAGGAGGCGTACAATCTTTCGTCAGAGTGTGGGACGGCACTGTAAGGGTACAGTGTCTACGCGTTTCTCCTCAAATGAGCTGAATTTAATTATGTCTCTGTTTAATTCCTTGCTTCTTGTCTTGTTTAATACATGTCATCAGTGTTTGAACCTGACAGATGCGCTCTCCTGACTTAGCACACACACACATAGACAGGAGGTAGGAATACAAAACTGATAGTTTTGCTTCTCCTTCATGTTTGACCTGACCTCCTCCAGGAACTGCAGTCCCGTATAATGTTGCTCGCTTGCAATAAAACAACGTTTCGTCTCTTTTGATCCAGCCGCACTGCCTTGTCGCCCTTCTGTCCGGACGAGGATGACATCAATATCTTCACTACCTATCGCATTTACAGTAAACCCAGGGGCTATGTACAGTATACTTTGCGTAACTTGCCAGCCTGTTAGTGTATTATTCAAGCATTTAAAAAGATGCTAATACTGGAAGTCCACCCTGGAATCTCATGGCCCACCTGACACCCAATCTGTAGCCTCTCTCTCATGAGCAGAGCACAAAAAAAAAAGGTTTGGTTTAATTGTGGACCGCTTATAAAATGCCCATAAAAAGTGGTACATGTCTGCTGCCTCGGTAAATGGTCTGTGCTTATAGAGCGCTTCACCGTACCTGGAACGATACCCAAAGCGTTCTTACGTTATACATCTCAAAGACACAAAAAGGCCGTGATTAGGATGAACGGAAGCTGGAATAGAACCCGGAACCCTCAAGTTGCTGGCACAGCCACCGCGCCATCTGCGCCACGCAGCCCATGCTGCCTGTTTGATAGCAAGACGCCACATGTCGGAGCATGATAACACCAACGTGCGGTAAATGATCCAGTGAAGCTGGACCAGTTAGGAATAGCACATGCATTGTTAGAATAGAATAGAATAGAATAGAATAGAAAGTACTTTATTGATACCTGGGGTAAATTCAGCAAGTAGTAGATCGCATGCAACACGCCCACCAATAGATTGCTCACGCTATTTAGTGGTATTTGGATCTCAGTAATCAGGCCCTAATGACCTAAAATCAAGACTATGATCCTAATGAAAGGACCTTTGACATCAGCTATGTCATGATTCGTGTGTCAGGTATTCTAAAGAGCAGTGGCGGGCCGTGCGTTTGCCCTGGCGGCACACCACTGTTAAAGAGGCATAAAACGCCAAGACATAAACATCCATGACGTTTGTAGTACAGGCCAAAAGTTTGGGCACACTTTCTCATTTCAATGCGTTTTCTTTATTTCCATGACTATTTACATTGTAGCTTGTCACTTAAGTCATCGAAACTACGACACCTGGGAAGTGAAAACCATTTCAGGTGACTACCTCTTGAAGCTCATGGAGAGAATGCCAAGAGTGTGCAAAGCAGGAAACAGAGCAAAGAGTGGCTATTTTGAAGAAACTAGAATATAAACTGTATTTATGTTATTCACATGTGAATAATGCTGTATAAAAGACTATTTATTTTATTCACATGTGTATAATTCTGTATAATAGACTATTTATTTTATTCACATGTGAATAATGCTGTAAAATAGACGGTATTTATATTATTCACATGTGAATAATGCTGTATAATAGACTGTATTTATATTATTCACATGTGTATGATGCTGTACAATAGACTATTTATATTATTCACATGTGAATAATGCTGTATAATAGACTGTATTTATATTATTCACATGTAAATAATGCTGCATAATAGACGGTATTTATATTACTCACATGTGAATAATGCTGTATAATAGACTGTATTTATGTTATTTACATGTGAATAATGCTGTATAATATACTGTATTTATATTATTCACATGTGAATAATGCTGTATAATAGACTGTATTTATGTTATTTACATGTGAATAATGCTGTATAATATACTGTATTTATATTACTCACATGTGAATAATGCTGTATAATAGACTGTATTTATGTTATTTACATGTGAATAATGCTGTATAATATACTGTATTTATATTATTCACATGTGAATAATGCTGTATAATAGACTGTATTTATATTATTCACATGTGAATAATGCTGTATAATAGACTGTATTTATATTATTCACATGTGACTAATGCTGTGTAATAGACTCGTTATATTATTCACATGTGAATAATGCTGTATAATAGACTGTATTTATATTATTCACATGTGAATAATGCTGTATAATAGACTGTATTTATATTATTCACATGTGACTAATGCTGTGTAATAGACTCGTTATATTATTCACATGTGAATAATGCTGTATAATAGACTGTATTTATATTATTCACATGTGACTAATGCTGTATAATAGACTATTTATATTATTCACGTGTGAATAATTCTGCATAATAGACTGTATTCATATTATTCACATGTGAATAATGCTGTATAATAGACTATTTATATTATTCACATGTGAATAATGCTGTATAATAGACTGTATTTATATTATTCACATGTGAATAATGCTGTATAATAGACTGTATTTATATTATTCACATGTGAATAATGCTGTATAATAGACTGTATTTATATTATTCACATGTGAATAATGCTGTATAATAGACTATTTATATTATTGACAGGTGAATAATGCTGTATAATAGACTGTATTTATATTATTCACATGTGAATAATGCTGTATAATAGACTGTATTTATATTATTCACATGTGAATAATGCTGTATAATAGACTGTATTTATATTATTCACATGTGAATAATGCTGTATAATAGACTGTATTTATATTATTCACATGTGAATAATGCTGTATAATAGACTGTATTTATATTATTCACATGTAAAAAAATACCTAAGTGTATGTGTGAGCGACCTGTGGTGCTGAATTTCCCCCAGGGGTCAATAAAGTACTTTCTATTCTATTCTAAAACATGTTTTCAGTTATTTCACCTTTTTTTTTTGTTAAGTACATAACTCCACATGTGTTCATTCATAGCTTTGATGTGACTATCTACAATGTAAATAGTCATGGAAATAAAGAAAACGCATTGAATGAGAAGGTGTGTCCAAACTTTTGGCCTGTACTGTGTATATATATATATATATATATATATATATATATATATATATATATATATATATATATATATATATATATATATATATATATATATATATATATATTGATTAAACAAGCACTGAAAATAACCACGAACTTAGAGATTTAGCCTCCTGAATATCTTTTAAAAATCTACAGTGTATACTTCTACGACGTTGAGCGATAATCCATTTTTAAAATGAGTTTTGATTATGTGAACCCGGACCAAATGTAAACAAACAATTACTCATAAAACCTTTGACCTCAGCTGCCCCCAGCCACCATGATGTTGACTAATATAAAGCAAACCCTCCTTCACTTGTGCTCCTGCTGCATTATGCTGTTCATAGTAACGGTGCCTGAAAAAAAACCCACATATTCCTGCTCCGATAATAGCAATATATTTAATTAACGGTTGCAAAAGAGAGCTGGAACGCATTCAAACCTCCATGGCCACTGCACAAAGGGACGCACGCCATCTTTATGTCGCTGAGGTGAATGTGTTCATGTGTTGGATGAATAAAAACATAAGCAGTGTGATTAATTAACTGTAAAATGTCATGGACGACACCACGATGGGTGGTGTTCATTCAACAGTAATAAAAGGTGGATGTCTAACAATTTAACGGCCATGGTTTGTTTCATCTTTAGTAGGGAATGTAGCAAGTGGTGCAAAACACAAAACTGCTTAGTTTGGTGCTCAATGATATTTGAAATGAAGAATTAAATGGTAGTTGTCACTAAATGGAATTCTCAAATAAAAATAAAGATACCGTATATTCCGGACCATAGGGCGCACCGGATTATAAGGCGCACAGCCCATGAATGGTCCAATTTTGATATTTTTCATATATAATGCCTGGTTCACACCAACGGCGTTTGCCGCGCTTTAAAGCGGTGAGAAAAGCGCCGTCATTTTTGTCAATTTTTCCACGAATATCCCGATCTCCGAAGTAATGTTATGCTTTGATATGCTTTGATACGCTCTGATACGAATTAGTTGCCGCTTTGTTACCGCTCCTCACGATTTGATGCCACTTTGATATGCTTTAAATCACGCTTTGATACGTTTTATTACGCTTTATTGAACTTTATTACGCTTTGATGCGATCCTGACGCTTTAAATCAGGCTCTGACACGATTATCAAGGTCTGTTGTGCATTGTTACAACAAAAATAAGAAAAAAATGTGAAAAACTCAGTATACTAAGTTTTCCCCACATTTTTTTAGATTTATTTATTTATTTGATTTCTCTTTTTGTTTTATTATATACAGGATAAAACACATAATGTAATAAAAAAGAGAAATATGATCAACAAAAAAGTTAAAAAAAATGTGAAAAACTCAGTATACTGTTTTCCACACATTTTTTATATTCATTTATTTTTTCAATTTCTCTTTTTTTTCCGTTATATTATGTTTATTATTTATTATTTATTATGTTTTATATCTTCATTTCTTTGTCATCTTAATAAATATCTATCATTCATTTCTTATGCTAGTTGACAATAATAAAAGGCATTTCTTTTATTTTTTATATTCATTTATTTTTTCAATTTCTCTTTTTTTTTCATTATATTATGTTTTATATCTTCATTTGTTTTATTTCTTTGTCATCTTAATAAATATCTGTCTTTCATTTCTTATGCTAGTTGACAATAATAAAAGGCATTTCTTTTATTTTTTATATTCATTTATTTTTTCAATTTCTCTTTTTTTTTCATTATATTATGTTTTATATCTTCATTTGTTTTATTTCTTTGTCATCTTAATAAATATCTATCTTTCATTTCTTATGCTAGTT
>NC_084740.1:5077413-5139913 GCF_033978785.1 Entelurus aequoreus
CACCCCGAAGGACCTCTGGCTATGTCTACACTAAGCCGGATAAGCCCATAAACGAATAAGCCCTAGCCCCGTTTCAGCCACACTAAACTACCGTTTAAGGTTCCCCTCTTCGGACAAATTTTTACGCGGGTAAGTACGGCGTGTATTTTTGTCTTAGTTTGTAAACGACCAATGAGTCCATACAAAGCTGAGTTCGGAGAGGAAGTGACGCCAGAAAGACCGCGGCCCACACAGGAAGTGACGTCAGAAAGAACGCGCCACAGCCAGCTTCGTAATAAAGCGGTTTCGTAACTCGGATCTAACCACTGGAAATATGGAGGCGAGTCATCCCGACAAGCCCGTGTTTCTCCTTCTTCTACATGTACAGCCGCTTGTGGAAATCACACATGAATACCTTAAGAGAAAGCCATTGCAGCTATCTGGGATACAACACTTCTCAGACGGCAAGAGGACTTTCCAATGTTCGGGTCAGCTGGGATTCTACTTAGCGAAAAACTTCGTCCATTTGTTGAAGGAGAGACAAAAAGAATGCGGGCTCTCGTGGATGTGATTAAAAAAGGTAGCAGGTGCTTTGTATTACCTGGCCGACGAGGGAAGACTAACTACGGAAAACAGCGAATGCTTTTGGACCGGCAAAGCAGACTGTATCAGTTATTGTCTGACATGTATGTCGCGGACTCAGCGTCTAGGTCAAGTCACCAAAAACTAATGGACAATGAAGGTGTCCTGTGGCCTGTTCTTTCACCTTCGTCATTATCTTCCTCTTTATGCTCTACTTACAAATAGGAATGGACAATGAAGGTGAAGGCAAAAGAGTGAGGAGTGTCCTGACCAGATATCTAGATCCTGAGATTGATTGTTGTCAAATGTTCTTTGTTCCATTGTTTACGTGTCTAATAAATATTTGATTCATTTATGATGGCTCAGGTGTGATTCACTACAATAGGGCCCCACAGCACACTGGGTTCCAGTTCATTGAAATACCACAACACTGGATATTGTTCAGATAAGTTACATTTAAAAATTTGCACACAAAGCAACACCGGAGGTGACTATGACGTGGGCATTTTCCGCGCATGCATACTAGGTCGCGTTGCGCCGGCTGACGTAGGTGGGAGGGGGTCTTAAACGACCCGAATAAGGTTAGGTGGGATTTACCCTGGATAACCTCCAAGTCCGAGTCCATGGTTCTCGCCCGGAAAAGGGTGGAGTGCCATCTCCGGGTTGGGGAGGAGATCTTGGCCCAAGTGGAGGAGTCCAAGTACCTGGGAGTCTTGTTCACGAGTGAGGGAAGAGTGGATGGTGAGATCGACAGGCGGATCGGTGCGGCGTCTTCAGTAATGCGGATGCTGTATCGATCCGTTGTGGTGAAGAAGGAGCTGAGCCGGAAGGCAAAGCTCTCAATTTACCGGTCGATCTACGTTCCCATCCTCACCTATGGTCATGAGCTTTGGGTTATGACCGAAAGGACAAGATCACGGGTACAAGCGGCCCAAATGAGTTTCCTCCGTTGGGTGGCGAGGCTCTCCCTTAGAGATACGGGAGGAGCTCAAAGTAAACGAGAGGAGCCAGATGAGGTGGTTCGGGCATCTGGTCAGGATGCCACCCGAACGCCTCCATAGGGAGGTGTTTAGGGCACGTCCGACCGGTAGGAGGCCACGGGGAAGACCCAGGAAACGTTGGGAAGACTATGTCTCCCGGCTGGCCTGGGAACGCCTCGGGATCCCCCGGGAAGAGCTGGACGAGGTGGCTGGGGGGAGGGGAGTCTGGTGGAGGAGTTCCAGTACCTCGGAGTCTTGTTCACGAGTGAGGGAAGAGTGGATGGTGAGATCGACAGGCGGATCGGTGCGGCGTCTTCAGTAATGCGGACGCTGTATCGATCCGTTGTGGTGAAGAAGGAGCTGAGCCGGAAGGCAAAGCTCTCAATTTGCCGGTCGACCTATGTTCCCATCCTCACCTATGGTCATGAGCTTTGGGTTATGACCGAAAGGACAAGATCACGGAAATGAGTTTCCTCCGCCGGGTGGCGGGGCTCTCCCTTAGAGATAGGGTGAGAAGCTCTGTCATCCGGGTGGAGCTCAAAAAGTAAAGCCGCTGCTCCTCCACATGGAGAGGAGCCAGATGAAGTGGTTCGGGCATCTGGTCAGGATGCCACCCGAACGCATCCCTTGGGAGATGTTTTGGGCAAGTCCGACCGATAGGAGGCCACGGAGAAGACCCAGGACACGTTGGGAAGAATATGTCTCCAGGCTGGCCTGGGAACGCCCCGGGATCCCCCGGGAGGAGCTGGACGAAGTGGCTGGGGAGAGGGAAGTCTGGGCTTCCCTGCTTAGGCTGTTTCCCCTGCGACCCGACCTCGGATAAGCGGAAGAAGATGGATGGATGGATAAAGTGATTAAAAAGTGTATTAAGCCAGTTAAGACACACACTAAAGTGATGATGCACTCCAAGTTCGAGTTCATGGTTCTCGCCCGGAAAAGGGTGGCGTGCCATCAACGGGTTGGGGGAGGAGATCTTGCCCCAAGTGGAGGAGTTCAAGTACCTCGGAGTCTTGTTCACGAGTGAGGGAAGAGTGGATGGTGAGATCGACAGGCGGATCGGTGCGGCGTCTTCAGTAATGCGGATGCTGTATCGATCCGTTGTGGTGAAGAAGGAGCTGAGCCGGAAGGCAAAGCTCTCAATTTACCGGTCGATCCACGTTCCCATCCTCACCTATGGTCATGAGCTTTGGGTTATGACCGAAAGGACAAGATCACGGGTACAAGCGGTCGAAATGAGTTTCCTCCGCCGGGTGGCGGGTCTCTCCCTTAGAGATACGGGAGGAGCTCAAAGTAAACGAGAGGAGCCAGATGAGGTGGTTCGGGCATCTGGTCAGGATGCCACCCGAACGCCTCCATAGGGAGGTGTTTCGGGCACGTCCGACCGGTAGGAGGCCACGGGGAAGACCCAGGAAACGTTGGGAAGACTATGTCTCCCGGCTGGCCTGGGAACGCCTCGGGATCCCCCGGGAAGAGCTGCACGAAGTGGCTGGGGAGAGGGGAGTCTGGTGGAGGAGTTCCAGTACCTCGGAGTCTTGTTCACGAGTGAGGGAAGAGTGGATGGTGAGATCGAAAGGCGGATCGGTGCGGCGTCTTCAGTAATGTGGACGTTGTATCGATCCGTTGTGGTGAAGAAGGAGCTGAGCCGGAAGGCAAAGCTCTCAATTTGCCAGTCGACCTATGTTCCCATCCTCACCTATGGTCTTGAGCTTTGGGTTATGACCGAAAGGACAAGATCATGGAAATGAGTTTCCTCCGCCGGGTGGCGGGTCTCTCCCTTAGAGATATGGTGAGGAGCTCTGCCATCCGGGAGGAGCTCAAAGTAAACCAGAGGAGCCAGATGAGGTGGTTCGGGCATCTGGTCAGGATGCCCGACCAGAGGTGTTTAGGGCACGTCCGACCGGTAGGAGGCCACGGGGGAAGACCCAGGACACGTTGGGAAGACTATGTCTCCCGGCTGGCCTGGGAACGCCTCGGGATCCCCCGGGAAGAGCTGGACGAAGTGGCTAGGGAGAGGGAAGTCTGGGCTTCCCTGCTTAGGCTGCTGCCCCCGTGTCGAAGGGACCTTAGTCTCCTCAAGAGGTGTGGTTGTGTTAGGTTGTTTTTACTCTTCCTTAATGTCAATGTAAGCAGACTTTTTAATTGTATCCCATCAGATTCTGCAAGTGTACTTAGTTAGACTTAGACTTAGTGCACATTGACGTTTAAGTGCAACACACAATCGAGCCTTTAATAAATGAATAGTCCGCCATTTTCAGTACTGTTGCATTGAAGAAGGAGACAGTTGTTGGGCCGGAATGTGGAAATTGAGAGAATTCGCGCGGGCTTTGGACATGCAGATGACTCTTCTATGGTCTCCCTGGAGATCCAGTACTATATTTCCTTGGCATTGGAAAAAAAAAACGGACACCGCTTGAAGATTTACGGCCAGCTTTTAGAGCCACACCAAACATCCCTAACAATGTGCTGCTCGGAGAGATGAATAATTCAAAAGCTGCTGCTTTTAGGTTGATTCGGAAGAACAGATGGTCTTCTCCTCCCTCATGGAATAAAAAAAAAAAAAAAAAAAAAAAGGGACAACAAAATGAAATGGTCACTGTATGTCTGAGCTGTGTTATTTTCAGTCCATAATCCTAACAAGGTTTAAAAAAGAAGAAAAAAAGCTGGAGTAACCTAATGACACACATTACATTTTGACTTAGGAATAAATCCTCACTTTGCAGCTCTCAAGCAGGTTTATGTCTTCTCATGGACCCATTTTATCCGTAAACATCTAAAGAGCAATGCAGCCGCTAACACCGTGAGGTGGCAAAGCGCTCTAAACGCTATCGCAGCGACCGAGAGTGCGGCTAATCGCACCATTAAAAAAAATAAAAATAAATGTGCTGTAGCGTTCCTGGCTGTGTCAGGACAAACATGCACTGAGCGTGTATAAATAGATGGCTTCATGCTTGAAACTCGTAGCACAACATCATTTTTTTTTGTGTGGATTCACTTTCATCACGCCGTAGCCCATTTTAATGATGATAACAACCACGAAAAAACACGGAGGCTATTTCATCCCTACAAGCCTGTAGGTCAGGAAAAAACACAGAGGCTATTTCATCCCTACAAGCCTGTTTCGCAGGTTTCCCTGCTCTTCAGGGGATTTTATTGAAGTGTCTGTGGTTGTTACATATAGGGTACGGCAGGGCCGGCCCGTGGCATAGGCCGTATAGGCAAATGCTAAGGGCGCCGTCCATCAGGGGGCGCCACGCCAGTGCCACAAATGTTGGAGGAAAAAAAAAAAAAGTTGGTACTATTATTTCTAAATTAAAAAAAAGAATCCCACGTTAATTAAAATGCAAAGTAAAGCCTATTTAATAGAAATTATGATTTCTCCCTTCCCGTCTTCCTGTATCATGACTCTTTTTGGACGTCACCGCATCAAAAAGTCAACACAGGATGGCAAAACGGCCAAAACTGTCAGGTGCCCGGGGAAGAAAAAAGTGAAAAGAAGAGGAGGAGAAACGAGAAAAAGACAGAGGTAGCAGGTAGGTCACGTTACATGAAATGATTTGTCTGTTACAGAATGTGATAGTAACCTGGCTTTTTAGCATTAAGCTAATGTTACATGATTCTGCAATTGCTAATCAATAAATAGCTAGTTCTGTTTTAATGTCGGGTTAATATTGTGGAGGGGGCTAAATTGTTATGGAAAATAATAATGTAACGTTAGGTAATTACAGTACTCCCACCTTACATTCCTCAGGGACATTTGTATTAGATCTTTTAAGCAGGTGTTTTTTGTTTACATTGTTATTGCCTTCTGGTTAGCTAATGTTTGCCCTGCAGGTAATAGTCACTTTTCCACCCCTTTATATATTAGGTATAGTTGTAAGCCTAGTTGTTAAAGTGCACACCATTAATGTTAATTAAGCAATATCACATGAGAGGGAATGCTGTTTTTTAATTTGAGCTCTGCTGTGATTCGGTTAAAGATAATCATAACATAACATTCTCATATAATATGTTAATTTGCTTTCTTTAAGTAAAAAAAAAAAGGTCAAAGACAAAGCTATTCGGTTTCTTGTGAGTATATACACTTCACTGCCGATGTGGGGGGGGGGGGGGAGCGGGGGGGTTGGGCGCCACCTAAAATCTTGCCTAGGGCGCCAGATTGGTTAGGGCCATGCCTGGGGTACGCCATATGTATGTAACAACCAGAGACACTTCAATAAAATCCCCTGAAAAGCAGGGAAACCTGCAAAACAGGCTTGTAGGGATGAGATAGCCTCTGTTTTTTCCTGACCTAATGAATATATTCCACTCTACCCTGGTATTTAGCACTGTATAATGGATAAACCACAGAAACCTCGACATATACATACATACATATGTACAAACCCCGTTTCCATATGAGTTGGGAAATTGTGTTAGATGTAAATATAAACGGAATACAATGATTTGCAAATCATTTTCAAACCATATTCAGTTGAATATGCTACAAAGACAACATATTTGATGTTCAAACTCATAAACATTTTTTTTTGTGCAAATAATCATTAACTTTAGAATTTGATGGCAGCAACACGTGACAAAGAAGTTGGGAAAGGTGGCAATAAATACTGATAAAGTTGAGGAATGCTCATCAAACACTTATTTGGAACATCCCACAGGTGAACAGGCAAATTGGGAACAGGTGGGTGCCATGATTGGGTATAAAAGTAGATTCCATGAAATGCTCAGTCATTCACAAACAAGGATGGGGCGAGGGTCACCACTTTGTCAACAAATGCCTGAGCAAATTGTTGAACAGTTTAAGAAAAACATTTCTCAAGCAGCTATTGCAAGGAATTTAGGGATTTCACCATCTACGCTCCGTAATATCATCAAAGGGTTCAGAGAATCTGGAGAAATCACTGCACGTAAGCAGCTAAGCCCGTGACCTTCCATCCCTCAGGCTGTACTGCATCAACAAGCCACATCAGTGTGTAAAGGATATCACCACATGGGCTCAGGAACAAGAAACCTCGATTGATACATCCATCCATCCATCCATCCATCCGATAACCACATTCTTCTAAGTACACTGCATCCAAATATAGTCTGTTTTGTTTTCCACTGTAAAGGAGATTACAAGAACTACGACTGGGCGAATTTTGGCTTTCTTGAACTTAATCCTTGACATTACATCAGTCATAACTAGTGTTGTCCCGGTACCAAAATGTATTTTGGTACTTTTCTAAATAAAGAGGACCACAAAAAAATGGCATTATTGGCTTTATTTTAACAAATAATCTTAGGGTACATGAAACATATGTTTATTATTGCAAGTTTGTCCTTAAATAAAATGGTGAACATACTAGACAACTTGTCTTTTAGTAGTAAGTAAACAAACAAAGACTCCTAATTAGTCTGCAGTAACATATTGTGTCATTTATACACCTATTATTTTGTACACATTATAAAGGACAAACTGTAAAAATTGATTATTAATCTACTTGTTCATTTACTGTTAATATCTGCTTACTTTCTCTTTTAACATGTTCTATCTACACTTCTGTTAAAATGTAATAATCACTTATTCTTCTCTTGTTTGGATACTTAACAGTTTTGGATGATACTACAAATTTAGGTATCAATCTGATACCAAGTAGATACAGGAGCATACATTGGTCATAATTTAAGTCCTCGTGTGTCCAGGGACATATTTACTGACTTTATAAACATAATATAAATTTAAAAAAAAGGACAAAATATTTTGTGATGCTAAGTAATATCGATGTAATCAGAGTAGTATCGACTAGATACGCTCCTGTACTTGGTATCATTACAGTGGATGTCAGGTGTAGATCCACCCATGGCGTTTGTTTACATTGTGATGCCGGTGAGCTACGGTGTGTGGTGAAGCATGTTTAGCTATTCCTCGTCCTGCAGTGATAATGATACTTTATATGTCGCCATGGAGACAAGGATTAGTGATTTAGAAGTAGCTACAACACTGCAGACTGCGGCGCCGCTAGCTAGCTAGCCATGTCTTAAAGCACCTCTTCCTGAGGGTGTTTCAGTGTTATAACTTCACCTTTATCTTTACTTTTTACACCAAAATGCGTCCATTCTCCCTTTTCTGTCTACACACTGTGTCTGCTTGTAAGTACTCTGTGTGTGCGTGCGCTGCCGAACATGCTCCTCTGCTCGTAAAACCAGCAATAACTAACATGTCATCACAGGGACTGTGAAACATGCCAACAAAGACTCTTGGAACATTCAAAGCAATCACACTTCTATTTTATTGTTTTCGCAATACTAAATCATTATGTGGTAGGCAGGATGGGAACAATTGGCAGTCAGGGGGTGCCATATGGGGACAAGAGGATTAAAACAACTTCAAGGGCCTCTGACTGGAGGGGGGCCACAAATGATAGAATTGACAGCTGCAAAGTGCACCCCTATGTGAGTTTTTCCTAGTCTCTCAACCAGTTTATGACTAAGTATAGGCCGGATTTGAGCAAATAAATGAAAACATTATTAAAAATTGTGTGTATGATATTCTGAATGTAAAATTACATTTGTGTCAAAACATTTAATTTTTCAAGTTAATTTAACTTGTGCAAACAAGTGATTTTGTCAGAATGGCTACTGACAGTTTGGTCATGTTTGGGGTTTTTCTGTGTTTTGGTGTTTTAATTCCTGTTTCTACTGCCTGTGTTTGGAATCACTTCCTGTCCAGGAAGTCCTTCATACTGACAGCCATCAGACTGTATAATGCATATGTTCCTTTTTTTCTGTATAATAGACTGTATTTACATTATTCACATGTGAATAATGCTGTATAATAGACTGTATTTATATTATTCACATGTAAATAATGCTGTATAATAGACTGTATTTATATAATTCACATGTGAATAATGCTGTATAATATACTGTATTTATATTATTCACATGTGAATAATGCTGTATAATATACTGTATTTATATTATTCACATGTGAATAATGCTGTATAATAGACTGTATTTATATTATTCACATGTGAATAATGCTGTATAATACTGTATTTATATTATTCACATGTGAATAATGCTGTATAATAGACTGTATTTATATTATTCACATGTGAATAATGCTGTATAATAGACTGTATTTATATTATTCACATGTGAATAATGCTGTATAATAGACTGTATTTATATTATTCACATGTGAATAATGCAGTATAATAGACTGTATTTATATTATTCACATGTGAATAATGCTGTATAATAGACTGTATTTATATTATTCACATGTAAAAAATACTTAAGTGTTTATTGTTTATGGTGAGTGAACTGTGGTGCTGAATTTCCCACAGAGATAATTAAAGTACTTTCTATTCTATTCTATTCTATTCCTGGTGCTCTTGTTTTGTCAGTATTTCCTGTTTGGTCTCTGTGTTTTTGAAGCACCTTTACCAACGTCCTGTCAGCACACCTGTTTCTCGTTAATTAGTTCTCTTTAGTTCCAGCTGGGTCCCTCCTTCAGTGCCGTATCATTGTACTTTTGGGACTAAAGCTGAGTGTGCAGTTTTTGTTGGTTCCCTGCTTCCTGGACTATTAAATGAGTTGTACTTGCCGGCCGTCCGCCATCTCCGCATACTTGGGGGGTCACGCTGCAAGCAACGGCCACCCGACCGCCACAGATTTACCGCCATTAGGGTAATTGTAATTGATCAAAATTACATTGTGCGATTCATCTGATAAAATTGCGAAACAAACGCCAGATATGTCTTACCTTATACACACACCATAATAATACTCCTATGTTGAAGCACAGTACAATCCATCAAGCGGTGTGGCTTCATAGCTTACCAAAGTCCTACTAAAACATGTTGATAGATTATTGAGCGCCGTGTGTAATGTTCTATATTCTCAATGGAACATAACATTTTGATGTTGTTTACTTGAGTCATATTGCAGTCTACACGTGTCTCTTATGTGTGACTGCCATCATATTGCAGTCTACACGTGTCTCTTATGTGCGACTGCCATCATATTGCAGTCTACACGTGTCTCTTATGTGTGACTGCCATCATATTGCAGTCTACACGTGTCTCTTATGTGTGACTGCCATCATATTGCAGTCTACACGTGTCTCTTATGTGCGACTGCCATCATATTGCAGTCTACACGTATCTCTTATGTGTGACTGCCATCATATTGCAATTTACATGTATCTCTTATGTGTGACTGCCATCATATTGCAATCTACATGTATCTCTTATGTGTGACTGCCATCATATTGCAGTATACACATATCTCTTATGTGTGACTGCCATCATATTGCAGTCTACACGTATCTCTTATGTGTGACTGCCATCATATTGCAGTCTACACGTATCTCTTATGTGTGACTGCCATCATATTGCAGTCTACACGTATCTCTTATGTGTGACTGCCATCATATTGCAGTCTACACGTATCTCTTATGTGTGACTGCCATCATATTGCAGTCTACACGTATCTCTTATGTGCGACTGCCATCATATTGCAGTCTACACGTATCTCTTATGTGCGACTGCCATCATATTGCAGTCTACACGTATCTCTTATGTGTGACTGCCATCATATTGCAGTCTACACGTATCTCTTATGTGTGACTGCCATCATATTGCAGTCTACACGTTTCTCTTATGTGTGACTGCCATCATATTGCAGTCTACACGTATCTCTTATGTGTGACTGCCATCATATTGCAGTCTACACGTATCTCCTATGTGTGACTGCCATCATATTGCAGTCTACACATATCTCTTATGTGGGACTGCCATCATATTGCAGTCTACACGTATCTCTTATGTGTGACTGCCATCATATTGCAGTCTACACGTATCTCTTATGTGTGACTGCCATCATATTGCAGTCTACACGTATCTCTTATGTGTGACTGCCATCATATTGCAGTCTACACGTATCTCTTATGTGTGACTGCCATCATATTGCAGTCTACACGTTTCTCTTATGTGTGACTGCCATCATATTGCAGTCTACACGTGTCTCTTATGTGCGACTGCCATCATATTGCAGACTACACGTGTCTCTTATGTGTGACTGCCATCATATTGCAGTCTACACGTGTCTCTTATGTGTGACTGCCATCATATTGCAGTCTACACGTGTCTCTTATGTGCGACTGCCATCATATTGCAGTCTACACGTATCTCTTATGTGTGACTGCCATCATATTGCAATCTACATGTATCTCTTATGTGTGACTGCCATCATATTGCAATCTACATGTATCTCTTATGTGTGACTGCCATCATATTGCAGTATACACATATCTCTTATGTGTGACTGCCATCATATTGCAGTCTACACGTATCTCTTATGTGTGACTGCCATCATATTGCAGTCTACACGTATCTCTTATGTGTGACTGCCATCATATTGCAGTCTACACGTATCTCTTATGTGTGACTGCCATCATATTGCAGTCTACACGTATCTCTTATGTGTGACTGCCATCATATTGCAGTCTACACGTATCTCTTATGTGTGACTGCCATCATATTGCAGTCTACACGTATCTCTTATGTGTGACTGCCATCATATTGCAGTCTACACGTTTCTCTTATGTGTGACTGCCATCATATTGCAGTCTACACGTATCTCTTATGTGTGACTGCCATCATATTGCAGTCTACACGTTTCTCTTATGTGCGACTGCCATCATATTGCAGTCTACACGTATCTCTTATGTGTGACTGCCATCATATTGCAGTCTACACGTATCTCTTATGTGTGACTGCCATCATATTGCAGTCTACACGTATCTCTTATGTGCGACTGCCATCATATTGCAGTCTACACGTATCTCTTATGTGCGACTGCCATCATATTGCAGTCTACACGTGTCTCTTATGTGTGACTGCCATCATATTGCAGTCTACACGTTTCTCTTATGTGTGACTGCCATCATATTGCAGTCTATACGTATCTCTTATGTGTGACTGCCATCATATTGCAGTCTACACGTATCTCCTATGTGTGACTGCCATCATATTGCAGTCTACACATATCTCTTATGTGTGACTGCCATCATATTGCAGTCTACACGTATCTCGTATGTGTGACTGCCATCATATTGCAGTCTACACGTATCTCTTATGTGTGACTGCCATCATATTGCAGTCTACACGTATCTCTTATGTGTGACTGCCATCATATTGCAGTCTACACGTATCTCCTATGTGTGACTGCCATCATATTGCAGTCTACACATATCTCTTATGTGGGACTGCCATCATATTGCAGTCTACACGTATCTCTTATGTGTGACTGCCATCATATTGCAGTCTACACGTATCTCTTATGGGTGACTGCCATCATATTGCAGTCTACACGTATCTCTTATGTGTGACTGCCATCATATTGCAGTCTACACGTATCTCTTATGTGTGACTGCCATCATATTGCAATCTACACGTTTCTCTTATGTGTGACTGCCATCATATTGCAGTCTACACGTGTCTCTTATGTGCGACTGCCATCATATTGCAGACTACACGTGTCTCTTATGTGTGACTGCCATCATATTGCAGTCTACACGTGTCTCTTATGTGTGACTGCCATCATATTGCAGTCTACACGTGTCTCTTATGTGCGACTGCCATCATATTGCAGTCTACACGTATCTCTTATGTGTGACTGCCATCATATTGCAATCTACACGTATCTCTTATGTGTGACTGCCATCATATTGCAATCTACATGTATCTCTTATGTGTGACTGCCATCATATTGCAGTATACACATATCTCTTATGTGTGACTGCCATCATATTGCAGTCTACACGTATCTCTTATGTGTGACTGCCATCATATTGCAGTCTACACGTATCTCTTATGTGTGACTGCCATCATATTGCAGTCTACACGTATCTCTTATGTGTGACTGCCATCATATTGCAGTCTACACGTATCTCTTATGTGTGACTGCCATCATATTGCAGTCTACACGTATCTCTTATGTGTGACTGCCATCATATTGCAGTCTACACGTATCTCTTATGTGTGACTGCCATCATATTGCAGTCTACACGTATCTCTTATGTGTGACTGCCATCATATTGCAGTCTACACGTTTCTCTTATGTGTGACTGCCATCATATTGCAGTCTACACGTATCTCTTATGTGTGACTGCCATCATATTGCAGTCTACACGTTTCTCTTATGTGCGACTGCCATCATATTGCAGTCTACACGTATCTCTTATGTGTGACTGCCATCATATTGCCCTCTACACGTATCTCTTATGTGTGACTGCCATCATATTGCAGTCTACACGTATCTCTTATGTGCGACTGCCATCATATTGCAGTCTACACGTATCTCTTATGTGCGACTGCCATCATATTGCAGTCTACACGTGTCTCTTATGTGTGACTGCCATCATATTGCAATCTACACGTTTCTCTTATGTGTGACTGCCATCATATTGCAGTCTACACGTATCTCTTATGTGTGACTGCCATCATATTGCAGTCTACACGTATCTCCTATGTGTGACTGCCATCATATTGCAGTCTACACATATCTCTTATGTGTGACTGCCATCATATTGCAGTCAACACGTATCTCTTATGTGTGACTGCCATCATATTGCAGTCTACACGTATCTCTTATGTGTGACTGCCATCATATTGCAGTCTACACGTATCTCTTATGTGTGACTGCCATCATATTGCAGTCTACACGTATCGCTTTTATCGAGCGGAGCTTTCTACCGATCACCACCTGGTGGTGAGTTGGCTGCGATGGTGGGGGAGGATGCCGGACAGACCTGGCAGGCCCAAACGCAGATGATGTGGTCCTGATGGCTTCATCTGGCCAGGATCTTCAGCTCTCACTGGATCGGTTCGCAGCCGAGTGTGAAGCGACTGGGATGAGAATCAGCACCTCCAAGTCCGAGTCCATGGTTCTCGCCCGGAAAAGGGTGGAGTGCCATCTCCGGGTTGGGGAGGAGACCCTGCCCCAAGTGGAGGAGTTCAAGTACCTCGGAGTCTTGTTCACGAGTGAGGGAAGAGTGGATGGTGAGATCGACAGGCGGATCGGTGTGGCGTCTTCAGTAATGCGGATGCTGTATCGATCTGTTGTGGTGAAGAAGGAGCTGAGCCGGAAGGCAAAGCTCTCAATTTACCGGTCGATCTACGTTCCCATCCTCACCTATGGTCATGAGCTTTGGGTTATGACCGAAAGGACAAGATCACGGGTACAAGCGGCCGAAATGAGTTTCCTCCGCCGGGTGGCGGGTCTCTCCCTTAGAGATAGGGTGAGAAGCTCTGTCATCCGGGAGGAACTCAAAGTAAAGCCGCTGCTCCTCCACATGGAGAGGAGCCAGATGAGGTGGTTCGGGCATCTGGTCAGGATGCCACCCGAACGCCTCCCTAGGGAGGTGTTTAGGGCACGTCCGACTGGTAGGAGGCCACGGGGAAGACCCAGGACACGTTGGGAAGACTATGTCTCCCGGCTGGCCTGGGAACGCCTCGGGATCCCCCGGGAAGAGCTGGACGAAGTGGCTGGGGAGACGGAAGTCTGGGTTTCCCTGCTTAGGCTGCTGCCCCCACGACCCAACCTCGGATAAGCGGAAGAAGATGGATGGATGGATGGATGGATGGATGTGGGGACATTGTTGATTGTCATGTCATGTTCGGATGTACTTTGTCTTTGCTCCACAGTAAGTCTTTGCTGTCGTCCAGCATTCTGTTTTTGTTTACTTTGTAGCCAGTTCAGTTTTAGTTTCGTTCTGCATAGCCTTCCCTAAGCTTCAATGCCTTTTCTTAGGGGCACTGACCTTTTGTTTATTTTTGGTTAAAATATTAGACACCTTTTTACCTGCACCCTGCCTCCATCTACAAAGCAATTAGCTACCTGCTGCCACCTACTGATATGGAAGAGTATTACACGGTTACTCTGCCGAGCTCTAGACAGCACCGACACTCAACAACAACAACACATCATTTGCAGACTATAATTACTGCTTTGCAAAAGATATTTTTAACCCAAATAGGTGAAATTAGATCATCTCCCACGGCACACCAGACTGTATCTCACGGCACACTAGAGTGCTGCGGCACAGTGGTTGAAAAACACTGATCTACATCAACTATATGATTTAGTTGAAAAAAAAGGAAGTATATGCAACAGCAGATGGGACCTGTTCAAGAGCATTTTGTACAAAAAGAAATGCAGAACTTTGACTTATTTGTTACAAAGTCTTTAAAGACTTAAAGGCCTACTGAAAGCCACTACTAGCGACCACGCAGTCTGATAGTTTATATATCAATGATGAAATCTTAACATTGCAACACATGCCAATACGGCCGGGTTAACTTATAAAGTGACATTTTAAATTTCCTGCGAAACTTCCGCTTGAAAACGTCTATGTATGATGACGTATGCGCGTGACGTCAATGGTTGAAACGGAAGTATTCGGACACATTGGATACAATACAAAAAGTTCAGTTTTCATCTCAAAATTCCACAGTATTCTGGACATCTGTGTTGGTGAATCTTTTGCAATTTGTTTAATGAACAATGAAGACTGCAAAGAAGAAAGCTGTAGGTGGTGTATTAGCAGCTGGCTGCAGCAACACAACCAGGAGGACTTTGACTTGGATAGCAGACGCGCTATCCGACGCTAGCCGCCGACCGCATCAATGATCGGGTGAAGTCCTTCGTCGCTCCGTCGATCGCTGGAACGCAGGTGAGCACGGGTGTTGATGAGCAGATGAGGGCTGGCTGGCGTAGGTGGATAGCTAATGTTTTTAGCATAGCTCTGTGAGGTCCCGTTGCTAAGTTAGCTTCAATGGCGTCGCTAGCAACAGCATTGTTAAGCTTCGCCAAGCTGGAAAGCATTAACCGTGTAGTTACATGTCCATGGTTTAATAGTATTGTTGATTTTCTGTCTATCCTTCCAGTCAGGGGTTTATTTATTTTGTTTCTATCTGCATTTAAGCACGATGCTATCACGTTAGCTCCGTAGCTAAAGTGCTTCGCCGATGTATTGTCGTGGAGATAAAAGTCACTGTGAATGTCCATTTCGCGTTCTCGACTCTCATTTTCAAGAGGATATAGTATCCCAGGTGGTTTAAAATACAAATCCGTGATCCACAATAGAAAAAGGAGAGAGTGTGGAATCCAATGAGCCAGCTTGTACCTAAGTTACGGTCAGAGCGAAAAAAGATGCGTCCTGCACTGCACTCTAGTCCTTCACTGTAACGTTCCTCATCCACGAATCTTTCATCCTGGCTCAAATTAATGGGGTAATCGTCGCTTTCTCGGTCCGAATCGCTCTCGCTGCTGGTGTAAACAATGGGGAAATGTGAGGAGCCTTTCAACCTGTGACGTCACGCTACTTCCGGTACAGGCAAGGCTTTTTTTTTATCAGCGACCAAAAGTTGCGAACTTTATCGTCAATGTTCTCTACTAAATCCTTTCAGCAAAAATATGGCGATATCGTGAAATGATCAAGTACGACACATAGAATGGATCTGCTATCCCCGTTTAAATAAAAAAATTCATTTCAGTAGGCCTTTAAGTAGCATGTAGTTCAGCATTTTAACACAGCCATTTTTGTGAAGCGTACACACCCAGAAACAGGGCGCTCACACGGGCACATTTCCTACTCATACTTCCGCAAAACAGTCCAGCCCGAAGGTAATTTTGTCGCTTTTTTTTTGGTATAATTGTCCTCTAAACTTTTGTGGGGGACGCACTTTGCCTCCTGTGCACACTTCACAGCAGACAATTTCCAACCAAATGCTCTCCATCAAAAAGTGTCATTAAGCACCTGTCCACAACAAGAAGACGTCATGGCATCTTCCACTCTACTTACCAAAACCTCGTTAAGATGTTATCACAAACCGCAATGCTCGCCGTTCAATTAGACCAACTTTGATTTGTCCCCCGGGGGCCTCTCAAAGCACACCGTGGCTGTTCACTAAAGCATGCAAGCACAATCAAACACACGGCACTCAGTGGCGGGAAATGAGAAGGAAACTCGGAAGAAACGGAATACAATATGGTAAATAGTGCTGGCGTTTATACAGTATGAAAACTACAATAAGTAGTAAATAGTTGTAATAATTAGGGATGTGGCCGATATTATCGGCCGATAAATGCGTTAAAATGTAATATCGGAAATTATCGGTATCGGTTTTTTTATTATCTGTATCGTTTTTTTGTTTGTTTTTTGTTTTATTTTTATTTTTTTATTAAATCAACATAAAAAACACAAGATACACTTACAATTAGTGCACCAACCCAAAAAACCTCCCTCCCCCCATTTCTTTCTGTTATCAATATTCTGCTTCCTACATTATATATCAATATATATCAATACAGTCTGCAAGGGATACAGTCCGTAAGCACACATGATTGTGTGTGCTGCTGCTCCACTAATAGTACTAACCTTTAACACTTAATTTTACTCATTTTCATTAATGACTAGTTTCTATGTAACTGTTTTTGTATTGTTTTACTTTCTTTTTTATTCAAGAAAATGTTTTTAATTTAGTTATCTTATTTTATAATTTTTTTTTAAAAACTACCTTATCTTCACCATACATGGTTGTCCAAATTAGGCATAATAATGTGTTAATTCCACGACTGCATATATCGGTTGATATCGGTATCGGTAATTAAAGAGTTGGACAATATCGGAATATCGGATATCGGCAAAAAGCCATTATCGGACATCCCTAGTAATAATTGTAAGAAAAATATGAATCTCTCCTTTTGAACCATTTGAAGGTCTGGGTTGGTGGTTTCCAAAGTGTTTTTAATAGCCCGCCGCTCAAATAACTTTTTTTTTTTTAGTTTATTTTCCAAATGGCCTTATCTCATCCATTTTTTTTACTATGTCTATGAGATAAAATCTTAGCACAGTCCTGTTGCTTAAATACTTAAAATATTATTTGATTTTCAAGGTAAAAGGTGATTTTCAAGCGAAATGCTTTTGGCAATGTATCGTATGTTGCCATCCAAGCAACGTTATCATGGACGCCCCTGCTTATTTATCAGTATTTATTGCCACCTTTCCCAACTACTTTGGCACGTGTTGCTGGCATCAAATTCTAAAGTTAATGATTATTTGCAAAAAAAAAAAAAATGTTTATGTGTTTGAACATCAAATATGTTGTCTTTGTAGCATATTCAACTGAATATGGGTTGAAATTGATTTGTAAATCATTGTATTCCGTTCATATTTACATCTAACACAATTTCCCAACTCATATGGAAACGGGGTTTGTAATACGTAACCATGGTGACTAAAGAAACTCAGGAGGTGCACAAACAGGAACTAAGGGAGTCCAAAACAAACAGAAAACACCAAACCGATCATGACAGCTTAGTAGCCCTGTAAGCTTCCCAGTGAAGAATCTAAGTTGATTCCACATTGAAGATGTGCAACAAAAGGAAAAAAACGCATTATCTTAGGGCCGCGTTTGAAGTACGAGTCTGCAAATTGTCTCGGAGGTGTTGAAGTAGTCTGCTGAAATGTCTCCACTCAGTCCGAAGAATGGCGCATTCACAGTGGAATGCCTCGCAATCCTTTCAGCCGCCGTATGAGTAACACACCTCGCCACGAACGAGCCGGCGTCTTATTAATAAGCAGCCATTTGAAACGTTGTGTTGCTGATCCGATGTAATGTTCACGTGTGTGTACACAACTGAGACAACCCGAGTGCTGCATTCACTCGTGTGAACGCTGCGAGACACGACTCTGCCTCCTTTATTTTATGTGGAGGGGAGGCTGGATCGGTGTGCCGCTGACAAGTCTGCAATCAGGGGAAGCGTCTCCGCCACACTGAGCACAAACACCGTCGCGTTCGGCAGAGAAGAAAAAGGATCCGATCTAACGACAAGATGATTGCTTACGAGTGCCTTGTCGAGCGGGAAAGCTCGGATGCGACACGAGTCTGCCGGTGCGGTCAAATAATGGACACCTTTCTCAGGTAGTATTTCACTTCGCAGTGAGGTGTTTATGCAAATGCACACTCACAAGACACTCCGTTAGTTTGACCTGCACCGTGCGGTCGCGTTCAAGAGCTGCATCGGACATTCCGCCTTCACAAAAGATAGCCACGTTCTATCATTGACGGAGAGGTAGTCCTTTAACTTGTTGTGGTGTGCATCTCTTCTTTGTCATGTGTAAGGCTGAAACGACGCGTCGACGTAGTCGACGTCATCGGTTACGTAAATACGTCGACGCCGTTTTTGTGCTTCGACGCGTCGCATATTTACGTCACACTACCGTCATGGCGAAGCGCAAAGCAGACGATCAAAGCAGACGATGCGAGCGAGGGGGAAAAATCACGGCAAAAGTGGTCAAAAGTGTGGGAGTATTTCAATAAACGGCCTAATAATGTTGTTGTATGCACACTGTGTCGAGCGTAAATGGCCTATCATAGCAGCACAACGGCTATGAACGAACATTTGAAAAGAAAACCATCAACTAGTCAATCGTCCGCGCGAGCATACGTTGTCATCATTACACAAAAACATGAATGTGTCATTTGTATCTGCTAGGGGTGTAACGGTACGTGTTTTGTATTGAACCGTTTCGGTACGGGGCTTTCGGTTCGGTACGGGGGTGTACCGAACGAGTTTCTAAGCTAAAGCTAACTTTAGCTGCTAAAGTCTTAACAAGCTGCTTTGCTCCTTCTGCCTCTGTCTCAGCACGCAGCATTGTCCCACCCACACAACCAACTGATTGGTACACACGCAGCATTGTCCCACCCACACAACCATCTGATTGGTACACACGCAGCATTGTCCCACCCACACAACCATCTGATTGGTACACACGAAGCATTACCAGCCAATCAGCAGTGCGTATTCAGAGCGCATGTAGTCAGCGCTTCAGCGTGGAGCAGGGAGGTGTTTAGCAGGTAAGCATCAGGCAGCGGACTCTCCCCAAATGATAATAAACACCTCCCAGTCAACTACTAGTAACATCACTATGAGCCCGTTGACCTTCTAGAAACTTAAACTGTAGCTCAGCTCACTCGCAGTCCTGGTTTGAGGTGAAGGCTAATTAGCTCTCAGTTCCAGCCACATCGACCCCTTCTGAGCGCCTATTTTCAGCTGCTGGGAATATTGTATACAAGAAAAGAACCAGAGCATGTAGACATGCTAACCTTTCTTCATTACAACTGTTAGTCACTCACTGGAATGAGTAGAATTGGTTATTGTGTACTGTGTTGGACTGGATGTTTATTTTGCACATTTTAAAAGCAATACTTAATGTTTACAGTGCTCCAGAATATTTAGATTGGCACTTTTTTGTATTGGATGTTTATCTTTATTTTTGCACATTTTAGCAAATAAGCAATACTTTCACTTTTGTTGAAATGTTTACACTGTTGTTACAGAATATTTCGTTTTGCACTTTTTTGTATTGGATGTTTATCTTTATTTTTGCACATTTTAAAGCAAAATAAGCAATACTTTTACTTTTGAAATGCTTATACTATTGCAGAATATTAAGATTTGCACTGGATGTTTACTTTTATATTTGCACATTAAAAAGCAAATAAGCTACTTTTAATTTTGTTAAATGTTAAAAGTTTTAAATGTTTACATTGTTACAGAATATTTAGTCATGTTGTTGTCAATGTTGACTGAGTGGCCATACTTCTTTTTTTTGTAAATAAAAGCCATGCCTTTTGAAAAAACGGGCCTACATTTATTTTTTCATCTTCATTTTGAATAAAAAAATAATCGGTAAAAGGAAAAATAATCTATAGATTAATCGAAAAAAAAATCTATAGATAAACCGATTAATCGAAAAAAATAATCTATAGATTAATCGATAGAAAAATAATCGTTAGCTGCAGCCTTAGTCATGTGTGTAGCTTCCACCCACTATGCACATTGTTAAATGTTTGCTATCTAATCAACTTGATATTGTTGTTACTCAGCCAGCGTTTGTGGGTCTGATGGACCCGTTGCATTTTGTGGCTTTTAATGCCTCACAATCAAACACTTTTATTAAACATTATATAATATTAAACATGGCCTATATTAAATATTATATCATATTAAACATGGCCTATATTAAACATGATATCATATTAAACATGGCCTATATTAAACATATTAAACATGGCCTATACTAAACATTATATCATATTAAACATTATATTATATTAAATATGGCCTATACTAAACATTATATTGTATTAAACATACTTAATTAAATATGGCCTGTATTAAACATTGTATTATATTAAATATGGCCTATATTAAACATGGCCTATATTAAACATTATATTATGTTAACCATGGCCTATATTAAACATATTAAACATGGCCTATATTAAACATTATATTATATTAAATATGGCCTATATTAAATATTATATCATATTAAACATGGCCTATATTAAACACAGCCTATACTAAACATTATATTATAATAAACATATTATATTAAATATGGCCTATATTAAACATTGTATTATACTAAATATGGCCTATATTAAACATTATATTATATTAAACATGGCCTATATTAAACATTATATTAAATATGGCCTATAGTAAACATTATATTATATTAAATATGGCCTATATTAAACCTTATATTATATTAGATATGGCCTATATTAAACATTATATTATATTAAATATGGCCTATATTAAACATTATATTATATTAAATATGGCCTATGTTAAACATTATATTATATTAAACATGACCTGTATTAAACATTATATTAAACATGGCCTACATTAAACATATTATTATAATAAACATATATTAAATATGGCCTATATTAAACATATTATATTAAATATGGCCTCTATTAAACATTGTATTATATTAAACATGGCCTATATTAAATATGGCCTATATTAAACAGCAGTATTCCTTGACCCTATGGTCCATTGTTGGGCCTCAAGCACCTCCGAGAGCAGGGGGATGTCAGACTGGTTTCCAGTAAGGGGCCACATGGCTGCCATCAGAGGGCCGCTTGTAACAGCCAATAATGTAAGACTATAAAAAAAATGGGAGCCATTAGCATCAAGGGTTGGAATTGGGGGTTAAATCACCATAAAATGATTCCCGGGCGCGGCCACCGCTCCTGCTCACTGCTCCCCTCGCCTCCCAGGGGGGTCAAATGCAGAGAATAATTTCACCACACCTAGTGTGTGTGTGCGACAATCATTGCTACTTTACTGGATTGCATTATTCATTAAATAAGATGTTTTAAGTAGACTGTCGATTTTACAGTAAAAAAATGTACATTTACCAAATTTTACTGTAAAATTGAAAACAGTTCCACTCCTTCTTTGTCACATGTTGTCCACCAAACGTTTTGTACTGTGCGTGAATGCACAAAGGTGAGCTTTGTTGATGCTATTGACTTGTCGGAGTGCTAATCAGGCATATTTGGTCACTGCATGACTGCAAGCCAATCAATGCTAACATGCTATTTAGGCTAGCTGTATGTACATATTGCATCATTATGCCTCATTTGTAGCTATATTTGAGCTCATTTAATATCCTTTACTTTTGTCCTCTTTGTATATAATTTATATTTGCATGTCTCATGACACATTATCTGTATGTAATATTGGCTGCATTTCTGATAGTTGTTTGTGTGCCGTGTTGTTCCAGACCACAGCAAACGTTACCTAGCTTGCCAAAGATTGTAATAAATCTATTAGAAGAAGACAGCCTGCAGTTTCCTTCAACTTGGACACACACATATATACCTTTGGTCATTACAAGCCAGTCATTACCAGGAGTTATCTCACCTTCTGAGTAGCCTCTGACTTACTAATGGTGTCTAATGTTGTAAAAATGTGTAGAATAAATATTACATTTCAACATTTCTGTCAACCAAGATTTGCTTCAGCCTGCAACACATAGTCATTTTGATAGTAGGCTAATATAGCTAATATAGACACCGGCTTCCTGTGCACTTAAGATGTGACTTTAAGGTTTTACTACTTAGGTATAAAATACTACACGGTCTAGCTCCATCCTATCTTGCTGATTGTATTGTACCATATGTCCTGGCAAGAAATCTGCTTTCAAAGAACTCCGGCTTATTAGTGATTCCCAGAGCCCAAAAAAAAAGTCTGCGGGCTATAGAGCGTTTTCTATTCGGGCTCCAGTACTCTGGAATGCCCTCCCGGTAACAGTTAGAGATGCTACCTCAGTAGAAGCATTTAAGTCCCATCTTAAAACTCATTTGTATACTCTAGCCTTTAAATAGACCCCCTTTTTAGACCAGTTGATCTGCCGTTTCTTTTCTGCTCTGCCCCCCCTCTCCTTCGTGGAGAGGGGGGGGGGGGGGGGGGGGGGGGCACCGATTCGGTGACCACAAATGATGCGCTGGCTGTCTGTTGGATCCTCTATGGACTGGACTCTCACACTATTATGTTAGATCCACTATGGACTAGACTCTCACACTATTATGTTAGATCCACTATGGACTGGACTCTCACAATATTATGTTAGATCCACTATGGACTGGACTCTCACACTATTATGTTAGATCAACTATGGACTGGACTCTCTCACTATTATGTTAGATCCACTATGGACTGGACTCTCACACTATTATGTTAGATCCACTATGGACTGGACTCTCTCACTATTATGTTAGATCCACTATGGACTGGACTCTCACACTATTATGTTAGATCCACTATGGACTGGACTCTCACTATTGTGTTAGATCCACTATGGACTGGACTCTCACACTATTATGTTAGATCCACTATGGACTGGACTTTCACTATTATGTTAGATCCACTATGGACTGGACTCTCACACTATTATGTTAGATCCACTATGGACTGGACTCTCACACTATTATGTTAGATCCACTATGGACTGGACTCTCACACTATTATGTTAGATCCACTATGGACTGGACTTTCACTATTATGTTAGATCCACTATGGACTGGACTCTCACACTATTATGTTAGATCCACTATGGACTGGACTCTCACACTATTATGTTAGATCCACTATGGACTGGACTCTCACTATTGTGTTAGATCCACTATGGACTGGACTCTCACACTATTATGTTAGATCCACTATGGACTGGACTTTCACTATTATGTTAGATCCACTATGGACTGGACTCTCACACTATTATGTTAGATCCACTATGGACTGGACTCTCACACTATTATGTTAGATCCACTATGGACTGGACTTTCACTATTATGTTAGATCCACTATGGACTGGACTCTCACACTATTATGTTAGATCCACTATGGACTGGACTCTCACACTATTATGTTAGATCCACTATGGACTGGACTCTCACACTATTATGTTAGATCCACTATGGACTGGACTCTCACACTATTATGTTAGATCCACTATGGACTGGACTCTCACAATATTATGTTAGATCCACTATGGACTGGACTCTCACACTATTATGTTAGATCCACTATGGACTGGACTCTCACACTATTATGTTAGATCCACTATGGACTGGACTCTCACACTATTATGTTAGATCCACTATGGACTGGACTCTCACTATTATGTTAGATCCACTACGGACTGGACTCTCACACTATTATGTTAGATCCACTATGGACTGGACTCTCACACTATTATGTTAGATCCACTATGGACTGGACTCTCACACTATTATGTTAGATCCACTATGGACTGGACTTTCACTATTATGTTAGATCCACTATGGACTGGACTCTCACACTATTATGTTAGATCCACTATGGACTGGACTCTCACACTATTATGTTAGATCCACTATGGACTGGACTCTCACACTATTATGTTAGATCCACTATGGACTGGACTCTCACTATTATGTTATGTTCACACTATTAAGTAAACATTGATTGAAAGACTATAAAAATGGGACCCATCAAGGGTTGGAATTGGGGGTTAAATCACCAAAAATGATCCCCGGGCGTGGCCACCGCTGCTGCTCACTGCTCCCCTCACCTCCCAGGGGGGGTGATCAAGGGTGATGGGTCAAATGCAGAGGGTAATTTCACCACACCTAGTCAGTGGTCCTTCCTTCTCCCATTGTGTTTTAAACTCTTTGTGTATGCAATTAAGTTGACATTGAGTTGCGTGTTGTATTCCCGCACGTTAGCGTGACACACATTAGCACATTCCTGCCACCAGGGGGCTTTAATACCAGGACGTTCCAAACTAATGACGGCAGTTATGTAACGCCGTGTACTGTGGCTAAGGGCCAAGACGCGGCAAACACGTCAAAGATGATCTCTTATCGGGCCTGCTAACCTTGTGCGCTTGATGGGGCGGAAACGCGCGGAAAGACGTGTGTCGCTTTGCAATTAAGAGCGATGTCGCGGCTTGTCCGTCAGAGCGTCTAATGGCTTGTGCCGCGCTTTCCCGCGGCCGACGTGTTTGTGCGGCGGGAATGAATGCGGGATCAGATGCAATCAGAGCGATTAGTGAGTCTAATCCCCGTCAGCCGGGCCACAGTGAGCGGAGTCGACTGTAGCCGAGGTTGTCTATTTACACGGGAAAAACGGGGTAAATATCAGCGTGGAAAATACGAGCCGCAAAGGAATGCACCGCAAAGCCGCAGACCTCAGGAGTGTGCACACGGGCCACTGGTGCGCATTGATTTAATAAGCCGGAGCCAAACCGGCGACCATTCTCCGTTTGTCCGTAAAGGACAGCTCAAGGTTGCACTTCATGGCGACTGTGTGATTGTCTTGGCTTTGTTTGGCCGGCGTGCCAAAGTCCTGAAGGAGGAGGAAGACCGAGGCACGCTCAATAGGAAGAAGAGACGGTCCGTGCTTTTTGAAAGAACAGAAAGTACCGCTGGGAGAACATTTACTCATTTATGAATACCGTCTGAAACGTCCTTCAATTTATTTGCTTGTGTTTTGTGATTATTCCTCACTCAGGGAATAACCACAATTTAGACAATCCTGTCCTCGGTCTAGCTATTTACCATTGTCAATCAATCAATCAATCAATGTTTACTTATATAGCCCTAAATCACGAGTGTCTCAAAGGGCTGCACAAGCCACAACGACATCCTCGGCTCGGATCCCACATCAGGGCAAGGAAAAACTCAACCCAATGGGATGACAATGAGAAACCTTGGAGGGATCCGCAGACCGGTGCAATGAACGTCGAGTGGATCTAGCATAATAGTGTGAGAGTCCAGTCCATAGTGGATCTAACATAATAGTGAGAGTCCAGTCCATAGTGGATCTAACATAATAGTGTGAGAGTCCAGTCCATAGTGGATCTAACATAATAGTGAGAGTCCAGTCCATAGTGGATCTAACATAATAGTGTGAGAGTCCAGTCCATAGTGGATCTAGCATAATATTGTGACAGTCCAGTCCATAGTGGATCTAACATAATAGTGTGAGAGTCCAGTCCATAGTGGATCTAGCATAATATTGTGACAGTCCAGTCCATAGTGGATCTAACATAATATTGTGAGAGTCCAGTCCATAGTGGATCTAACATAATAGTGTGAGAGTCCAGTCCATAGTGGATCTAACATAATAGTGTGAGAGTCCAGTCCATAGTGGATCTAACATAATAGTGTGAGAGTCCAGTCCATAGTGGATCTAACATAATAGTGTGAGAGTCCAGTCCATAGTGGATCTAGCATAATAGTGTGAGAGTCCAGTCCATAGTGGATCTAACATAATAGTGAGAGTCCAGTCCATAGTGGATCTAACATAATAGTGTGAGAGTCCAGTCCATAGTGGATCTAACATAATAGTGTGAGAGTCCAGTCCATAGTGGATCTAACATAATAGTGTGAGAGTCCAGTCCATAGTGGATCTAACATAATAGTGTGAGAGTCCAGTCCATAGTGGAACTAGTTAATAGTGTGAGATTCCAGTCCATAGTGGATCCAGTTAATAGTGTGAGAGTCCAGTCCATAGTGGATCTAGCATAATAGTGTGAGAGTCCAGTCCATAGTGGATCTAACATAATAGTGAGAGTCCAGTCCATAGTGGATCCAACATAATAGTGTGAGAGTCCAGTCCATAGTGGATCTAGCATAATAGTGTGAGAGTCCAGTCCATAGTGGATCTAACATAATAGTGAGAGTCCAGTCCATAGTGGATCTAACATAATAGTGTGAGAGTCCAGTCCATAGTGGATCTAACATAATAGTGTGAGAGTCCAGTCCATAGTGGATCTAACATAATAGTGTGAGAGTCCAGTCCATAGTGGATCTAACATAATAGTGTGAGAGTCCAGTCCATAGTGGAACTAGTTAATAGTGTGAGATTCCAGTCCATAGTGGATCCAGTTAATAGTGTGAGAGTCCAGTCCATAGTGGATCTAACATAATAGTGGGAGTCCATATTATTCACATGTGAATAATGCTGTATAATAGACTGTATTTATATTATTCACATGTAAAAAATTACCTAAGTGTTTATTGCTGATTGTGAGTGAACTGTGGTGCTGAATTTCCCCCGGGGATCAATAAAGTACTTCTATCCATCTATCTATAAATGGTTTTCATTTCACATGTGTGCATGGAACTCATGGAGAGAATGCCAAGAGTGTGCAAAAGCAGTAATCAGAGCAAAGGGTGGCTATTTTGAAGAAACTAGAATATAAAACATGTTTTCAGTCATTTCTCCTTTTTTGTTGTTAAGTACATAACTCCACATGTGTTCATTCGTAGTTTTGATGTGACAATCTACAATGTAAATAGTCATGGAAATAAAGAAAAATGCATTCAATGAGAAGGTGTGTCCTAACTTTTGGCCTCTACTATATATATATATATATATATATATATATATATATATATATATATATATATATATATATATATATATATATATATATATATATATATATATATATATATATATATATATATATATATATATATATATATATATATACGTATATATTGATTACACTAGCACTGAAAATAACCACAAACTTAAAGATTTAGCCTCCTGAATATGCTCCCTGTATGGCTATAGTTTTTTTTTTTACCTCTTTTATATTTCCTGTATCATGTATTATTACTTTGAACTGTTTTATATTTTAATTTGTATCTTGTAAAGCAGGGGTCACCAACGCGGTGCCCGCGGGCACCAGGTAGCCCGTAAGGACCAGATGAGTAGCCCGCTGGCCTGTTCTAAAAATAGCTCAAATAGCAGCACTTACCAGTGAGCTGCCTCTATTTTTTTAAATGTTATTTATTTACTAGCAAGCTGGTCTCGCTTTGCCCGACATTTTTAATTCTGAGAGAGACAAAACTCAAATAGAATTTGAAAATCCAAGAAAATATTTTAAAGACTTGGTCTTCACTTGTTTAAATAAATTCATTAATTTTTTTACTTTGCTTCTTATAACTTTCAGAAAGACAATTTTAGAGAAAAAAATACAACCTTAAAAATGATTTTAAGATTTTTAAACACATATACCTTTTTACCTTTTAAATTCCTTCCTCTTCTTTCCTGACCATTTAAATCAATGTTCAAGTAAATTTATTGTTTTTATTGTAAAGAATAATAAAAACATTTTAATTGAATTCTTCATTTTAGCTTCTGTTTTTTTGACGAAGAATATTTGTGAAATATTTCTTCAAACTTATTATGATTAAAATTCAAAAAATTTATTCTGGCAAATCTAGAAAATCTGTAGAATCAAATTTAAATCTTATTTCAAGGTCTTTGAATTTTTTAAAGAATTTTTGTTCTGGAAGAAATAATGATTTGTCTTTGTTAGAAATATAGCTTGGTACAATTTGTTATATATTCTAACAAAGTGCAGATTGGATTTTAACCTATTTAAAACATGTCATCAAAATTCTGAAATTAATCTTAATCAGGAAAAATGACTAATGATGTTCCATAAATTCTTTTTTTAATTTTTTCAAAAAGATTCGAATTAGCTAGTTTTTCTCTTCTTTTTTTCGGTTGAATTTTGAATTTTAAAGAGTCGAAATTGAAGATAAACTATGTTTCAAAATTTAATTGTCATTTTTTTCGTGTTTTCTCCTCTTTTAAACCGTTCAATTAAGTGTAAATATCATTAATTATTAATAATAACATAGAGTTAAAGGTAAATTGAGTAAATTGAGCAAATTGGCTATTTCTGGCAATTTATTTAAGTGTGTATCAAACTGGTAGCCCTTCGCATTAATCAGCACCCAAGAAGTAGCTCTTGCTTTCAAAAAGGTGGGTGACCCCTGCTGTAAAGCATCTTTGAGTACCCTGAAAAGCGCTATTCCAAATAAAATGAATTATTATTATTATTATTAATTTACTATCTGTTTATATCTTATTTATTATTATTATTATTATTATTATTTTGTAATCTATTTATTTGTCATTATCATTATTACTTTGGTTTGTTTTGTTTTGTTTTGCTCTTTTTTCGGGGTGGAGAGGTGGCACCGTTGGGATATAAACAAAAAAAACATTTTTACATAAATGTATGATGTATGCAAATATGTTGTCATGGATAGGATTGTCTGATGCTGGATGTCAATAAAAATGTAATAAAAAAAGATTAAAAAACAAATAAAAAGCAGATGGAGTTCCTTCACACTGCTAAGTTGGCTCTGCAGGGTGGTCATGTGTTCTGAAGTTAATTTAAACCATAGGGCGGGGGCGGGGGGTCAGGTATGACTTTCTTCCTCAGACCGCTATGAGTTGTCTGAGGCATTGTTTGTCATCACCGGCTCCACCCGAAAGAGCGGCGTCATCAACATCCGGCCGCATGACTCAGATCTAAGTGTGAGGCGGAATAGACGATTGCTTCTAAGGACGTGTCATCATCCACTTTTTTTTTGTGTGTTTTTTTCCTCGGCGAGGATGTGAGAGGCTTCAGTCAGCCTGCAGCTACATTTATCATTTTGCAAGCAGACGGACACAAAGAGAGTGGGGAACAAATGACGTTCCATTAGCGTCACCTAGATAACTGACATCTGAACGGGATCTTATGGGTCGCTTAACGGGATCTTATGTGGGAATTAACAGATTTTGTTTCTTTCAAAAGCATGAAGCTGTTTAAATTGACCTGCTCAGTGGCCTAGTGCTGAGTTTGTCAACCTTTTTTGAGCCAAGGCACATTTTTGGCGTTGAAAAAATGCGGAAATCATTAAAGAAAAAATGAAACTCAGTAGATAGTAAAAAGTCGTTGTCGCAATTGTTGGATATGACATTAAAGCAGGGGTCACCAACCTTTTTGAAAGCAAGAGCTACTTCTTGGGTACTGATTCATGCGAAGGGCTACCAGTTTGATACACACTTAAATAAGTTGCCAGAAATAGCCAATTTGCTCAATTTACCTTTAACTCTATGTTATTATTAATAATTAATGATATTTACACTTAATTGAACGGTTTAAAAGAGGAGAAAACCCGAAAAAAATGACAATTAAATTTTGAAACATAGTTTATCTTCAATTTCGACTCTTTAAAATTCAAAATTCAACCGAAAAAAAGAAGAGAAAAACTAGCTAATTCGAATCTTTTTGAAAAAATTAAAAAAAGAATTTATGGAACATCATTAGTAATTTTTCCTGATTAAGATTCATTTTAGAATTTTGATGACATGTTTTAAATAGGTTAAAATCCAATCTGCACTTTGTTAGAATATATAACAAATTGGACCAACCTATATTTCTAACAAAGACAAATCATTATTTCTTCCAGAACAAAAATTATTTAAAAAATTCAAAAGACCTTGAAATAAGATTTAAATTTGATTCTACAGATTTTCTAGATTTGCCAGAATAAATTTTTTGAATTTTAATCATAGTAAGTTTGAAGAAATATTTCACAAATATTCTTCGTCAAAAAAACAGAAGCTAAAATGAAGAATTCAATTAAAATGTATTTATTATTCTTTACAATAAAAACAATAAATTTACTTGAACATTGATTTAAATTGTCAGGAAAGAAGAGGAAGGAATTTAAAAGGTAAAAAAGGTATATGTGTTTAAAAATCTTAAAATCATTTTTAAGGTTGTATTTTTTTTTTCTCTAAAATTGTCTTTCTGAAAGTTATAAGAAGCAAAGTAAAAAAATTAATGCATTTATTTAAACAAGTGAAGACCAAGTCTTTAAAATATTTTCTTGGATTTTCTAATTCTATTTGAGTTTTGTCTCTCTCAGAATTAAAAATGTCGGGCAAAGCGAGACCAGCTTGCTAGTAAATAAATAAAATTTAAAAAAATAGAGGCAGCTCACTGGTAAGTGCTGCTATTTGAGCTATTTTTAGAACAGGCCAGCGGGCTACTCATCTGGTCCTTACGGGCTACCTGGTGCCCGCGGGCACCGCGTTGGTGACCCCTGGGTTAGAGTGTCGGTAGGTCGTGAGTTCAAACCCCGGCCGGGTCATACCAAAGACTATAAAAATGGGAGCCGTTACCTCCCTGCTTGGCACTCAGCATCAAGGGTTGGAATTGGGGGTTAAATCACCATAAAATGATTCCCGGGCGCGGCCACCGCTGCTGCTCACTGCTCCCCTCACCTCCCAGGGGGGTCAAATGCAGCGAATAATTTCGCCACACCTAGTGTGTGTGTGACAATCATTGCTACTTTAACTTGTTTGTTTTTAAGCAATTTGTTGTCACACACACGGGTTTGTTGTTGTGCCCGCACTGCCGCACGAGCTTATCTGGGCTGCAGCCAATGACATGCATGCGCTGGTTGCGCACCGTCGGTCGCCGGAGAGGGATTACGATGGGAATTAATTAAAAAGGGTTGCTGTCAAACTAATGAGAGAGATCATGAACCTTTTCAAGCACTGCTTTGGGTCTTGGGGCACTAGGAGGTTACTACTGTTACCCCAGGTGGCCCTTGGCAAAGGCCTAGTACCTGACTGCCCCCTAGCCAGGGATACAGGTGAAGACGGTAGATGTAAGAACTACCACAACGGCGGATGAAGGCTGCAGCAGAAAAGGGTCCCCCAGTCGTCTTGGACTCCATGCCACTGGACCCTGACCCGATTCTGTCAAGGATGGTGTGGTGACTGTCTGTGCACCAGTCTCCCCACCTTAAACAAAGTCACGCACAGGCATCCTCCATAAAGGGATACACCCCTACCGGGTGGATCGTCATACTCGCTTCGAGTGACCGCCGATGATGATGATATGTATGGGTGTTCGAAAAACAAAAAATCCTGATCTACGATTTGACTCCCTCGAATGGCCTTGACGCTGCAACAACAGGAGCTGGCTGTTCTGTAAACATCCCCGAGGACTCTCAAAGATGGACGCTTTTGACCTCCCTCCCTCAACTCCTCAACGACACCTGGAAGTCGGACTTTGCTTGCGTTGCATGCAGAACGGCCCCAGCCTATGGACACAACACCACTACACCCAAAGACGATGGGCATATACACAAACACACACCCCACCCAACACCTTCACCACCGCTTGATTCCCCTTCGGAGTGATGGACGGCTGAGTAGCGCTTTATAACTAATAAATTAAACTATTTTTTTCTTCTATAATTGAATGGCTTATATACCAATACGCTCTATAGTCCGGAAAATGGGTTACATATTACACACCAGGGCAGCTCATAGTCATTTACTTTATACTTTATTGTTGTTGTTCCGCACTAAAAATGATTTATTAAACTATTTGCTATCACATACTTCGACTTAAGAGTTCCCCCAATTTAGGAGTGTTTTGAGATAAAAGCTATTTTGGCTATTTGCTTTGCTTTAGGTTGAGAGCAAGAATTTGAGCTACAAACTCCTTTACTAGTTGGTTTAGCGAATGACACAACAAACTCGGTAAAATGTACTAGCTAGCTGGACGATATTCAGAAATTAAAAATCATCAAAAAAACATGGCGTATCACGGATCACTGCTAGTCGGTGCTACATGGAAGCAGGAGACTAACGCCAGCCAAGGGCGTTAAAATAAAAATCATCTAAAAGGTGGACATTTATCTATGGAAATATAGAGTAGCTGCAGATGGTGTGTTTGACTGGGAAGCAGCCCGAAAGAGATACAGTAGAAGTCCGCTCTCCAAAGTAAATGTTGTATATTATTACATTACTTTATAAAACCACTGTAATAGTTTGTAGTACATTCTATTGCACAGGTGTCAAACTCAAGGCCCGGGGGCCAGATGTGGCCCGCCACTTCATTTTATTTGGCCCCCTAAGCCTGGAAATAACAAGAATCAATAAAGTACTATAACTTTTCTTACAAAATGTATTATTTATTTCTATTTTAATAGTTAATAATAATGTTAACTTAAATATCGTATAATTATGCGAAAATATATTATCCAACATTCAAACCGTTTTTTTAAATATAAATAAATACTAATAATAATGATTTCTAAGCAAGTTATCCATCAAATTGTGCAATGTAAAAGAATACATTTCATGGTAAAATTGTGAAATTTACTGTGGGTTTTTTTTTACAGCATTTTTCTTTCAATTAAAAAAACTACTATTTTTTACTGTAATAAAGCGGTGCCGTTTTGGCATTGACAGTAACACACCGAAAAATCTACACTTGTTGATTTGTCAAAAAAAACAACTAACAAACTGGCAGCTGAGGTGCCAAAATAGTACTGTAAAATTGCAGTTTTTTTATTTACAGTAAAAAAAAAAAAGTAAATTTTACAGTAAAATTCTGGCAACTGAGCTGCCTTTTTTTTTTTTTTTTTACCATAAAAACAGCAATAATGTTTTTCTATTTACAATATTATAGACTAAATTTTGAGGTGAAATTATTGCAACTTTTTTTGACAGTCTAGTTTTTAAAGGAGTCCAGCGTGCAGTTTTTAATGATCGCATGTTTTTATGCAAAGTTTTCTCTCTCAGGACGTGACTTTGCAGTCACTCTCCAAACTTCCTCCCCTCCTGCACCCGGCCGCTCACTCTTAAAGACAACAGATGATTGGATTAACACGTACCACCTGTGAAATCTAATCACCTGCCAGCTGTGTCTCGCCGTCAGCACACCGATGGCGCTCATCCTCAGCACCACGGACAGCGGCGGTGACTTTTACTCCTACAGGCAGCGCTGGCTACACCTCCCCCCCACAAAAATCTACTAATAAAATCATAAAAAAAATTATGTAATAATAGTACTCACTGTTAGAAGCGGCCCTCTGGGGCCAAACAAAACTGCGATGTGGCCCTCAGTGAAAACCACTTTGACACATCTTTTCTATTATATTGTTTTTCAAACCATATTTCGTAATGAAAACATTTTGTTTTTAAACTGTGGTGTTTTTGTCGGCGTGCTAAGAGTATATTTTGTTGTTTAAAGCACGCTAATCGTTCAGATTATAATTGTTTGCTGCATGTCATGTTCGACCACATTAGGCTATAAATGTGGAGGGGAAATGAGTGTCTCCATGGTGACAGCCGGTATACACGGAAAAACCTCATTTAAATAGAGCGATCTGCAGCACTTTTGTACTTGTTATCAGTTGTACACAGTCTTACTAGATCGCCCGCTAATAGTCGACGCAATTTTACACTTTGCACATGCTATTTTAACACATATTTGGATCTTAATACACCCAGTTGTAATTTTAAAAATATTTCTAAAATGTGTGCCCAGCCTAACAGTGAATACAGATATATATACTTTCAACTGTATTTTGAGGTGAAATTATTGCAACTTACCATATTTTTTGACAGTTTAGTTTTAAAAAAAAATATACTAATAAAATACATTAAATGGAGGAAATGAGTGTCTCCATGGTGACAGCCGGTATCCACGGAAAAACCTCATTTAAATAAATCAGTTGTACACACGGTCTTACTAGATCACCCGCAAAACGCCCGCTAATAGTCGACGCAATTTTACACTTTGCACATGCTATTTTAACACTTATTTGGATCTTAATAGACCGGGCCCGGTTGTAATTTTTTAATATTTCTAAAATGTGTGCCCAGCCTAACAGTGAATACAGATATATATACTTTCAACTATATTTTGAGGTGAAATTATTGCAACTTACCATATTTTTTGACAGTTTAGTTAAAAAAAAAAATCTAATAAAATGCATTAAATGGAGGAAATGAGTGTCTCCATGGTGACAGCCGGTATCCACGGAAAAACCTCATTTAAATAGAGCGATCTGCAGCACTTTTGTACTTGTTATCAGTTGTACACACAGTCTTACTAGATCGCCCACTAATAGGCGACGCAATTTTATACTTTGCACATGCTATTTTAACACTTATTTGGATCTTAATAGACCCAGTTGTAATTTTAAAATATTTCTAAAATGTGAGCCCAGCCTAACAGTGAATACAGATATATATACTTTCAACTTTATTTTGAGGTGAAATTATTGCAACTTACCATATTTTTTGACAGTTTAGTTAAAAAAAAAATCTACTAATAAAATGCATTAAATGGAGGAAATGAGTGTCTCCATGGTGACAGCCGGTATCCACGGAAAAACCTCATTTAAATAAATCAGTTGTACACACGGTCTTACTAGATCACCCGCAAAACGCCCGCTAATAGTCGACGCAATTTTATACTTTGCACATGCTATTTTAACACTTATTTGGATCTTAATAGACCGGGCCCGGTTGTAATTTTTTAATATTTCTAAAATGTGTGCCCAGCCTAACAGTGAATACAGATATATATATACTTTCAACTGTATTTTGAGGTGAAATCATTGCAACTTACCATATATATTTGACGGTTTAGTTTAAAAAAAATCTACTAATAAAATGCTTTAAATAGAGGAAATGAGTGTCTCCATGGTGACAGCCGGTACCCACGGAAAAACCTCATTTAAATAGAGCGATCTGCAGCACTTTTGTACTTATCAGTTGTACACACAGTCTTACTAGATCGCCCGCTAATAGTCGACGCAATTTTACACTTTGCACATGCTATTTTAACACTTATTTGGATCTTAATAGACCCAGTTGTAATTTTAAAATATTTCTAAAATGTGTGCCCAGCCTAACAGTGAATATAGATATATATACTTTCAACTGTATTTTGAGGTGAAATTATTGCAACTTACCATATATATTTGACAGTTTAGTTTAAAAAAAATCTACTAATAAAATGCATAAATGGAGGAAATGAGTGTCTCCATGGTGACAGCCGGTATCCACGGAAAAACCTTATTTAAATAGAGCGATCTGCAGCACTTTTGTACTTGTTATCAGTTGTACACACAGTCTTACTAGATCGCCCGCTAATAGTCGACGCAATTTTACACTTTGCACATGCTATTTTAACACTTATTTGGATCTTAATAGACCCAGTTGTAATTTTAAAATATTTCTAAAATGTGTGCCCAGCCTAACAGTGAATACAGATATATATACTTTCAACTGTATTTTGAGGTGAAATTATTGCAACTTGCCATATTTTTTGACAGTTTAGTTTAAAAAAAATGTTTACTAATAAAATGCATTAAATGGAGGAAATGAGTGTCTCCATGGTGACAGCCGGTATCCACGGAAAAACCTCATTTAATTAAATCCGTTGTACACACGGTCTTACTAGATCACCCGCAAAACGCCCGCTAATAGTCGACGCAATTTTATACTTTGCACATGCTATTTTAACACTTATTTGGATCTTGATAAATGGGGCCCAGTTGTAATTTTAAAAATATTTCTAAAATGTGTGCCCAGCCTAACAGTGAATACAGATATATATACTTTCAACTATATTTTGAGGTGAAATTATTGCAACTTACCATATATATTTGACAGTTTAGTTTAAAAAAAATCTACTAATAAAATGCTTTAAATAGAGGAAATGAGTGTCTCCATGGTGACAGCCGGTATCCACGGAAAAACCTCATTTAAATAGAGCGATCTGCAGCACTTTTGTACTTTTTATCAGTTGTACACACAGTCTTACTAGATCACCCGCTAATAGTCGACGCAATTTTACACTTTGCACATGCTATTTTAACACTTATCTAAAATATATGCCTAGCCTAACAGTGAATACAGATACATATACTTTCAACTGTATTTTGAGGTGAAATTATTGCAACTTACCATATATATTTGACAGTTTAGTTTAAAAAAAATCTACTAATAAAATGCATAAATGGAGGAAATGAGTGTCTCCATGGTGACAGCCGGTACCCACGGAAAAACCTCATTTAAATAGAGCGATCTGCAGCACTTTTGTACTTGTTATCAGTTGTACACAGTCTTACTAGATCGCCCGCTAATAGTCGACGCAATTTTACACTTTGCACATGCTATTTTAACACTTATTTGGATCTTAATAGACCGGGCCCAGTTGTAATTTTTTAATATTTCTAAAATGTGTGCCCAGCCTAACAGTGAATACAGATATATATACTGTATACTTTCAACTGTAATTTTTTCCCCATCCAAACCACCAACCTCTTCCAACCCTCTCAGATTGCACTCAAGCCTGAGTGTTTTGCTTCAAATACGCAAAGGGAAATATGCCGTTTTAAATGAGCCGGCGCCTCTCCATACAGTATTAATGGATGTGGGCAGAAAAGTAGGTGTGGGTGTTAGGAGAGTACCTGAAATAGTGAGAAGCTACAGCACTCACATGCACAGTGTGACTACCTGAGAGTGTGCAGGAGCGTCTACAGTGAAGATAAACTCCCGGGATAAAAGGAAAGGTCGGTGGAGCCTTATATACTACAATATATATACAACAGAAATGTACACATGGTACAAAAGGTGAAATAACTGACAACACGTTTTATATTCTAGTTTCTTCAAAATAGCCACCCTTTACTCCGATCACTGCTTTGCACACTCTTGGCATTCTCTCCATAAGTCTCAAGAGGTAGTCACCTGAAATGTATATTCTTCACATGTGAATAATGCTGTATAATAGACTGTATTTATATTATTCACATGTGAATAATATAAATACAGTCTATTATACAGCATTATTCACATTTACACACTTTATATTATTCACATGTGAATAATATAAATACAGGCTATTGTACAGCATTATTCACATGTGAATAATGTAGTCTATTATACAGCATTATTCACATGTGAATAATATAAATACAGTCTATTATACAGCATTATTCACATTTACACACTTTATATTATTCACATGTGAATAATATAAATACAGTCTATTATACAGCATTATTCACATGTGAATAATATAGTCTATTATACAGCATTATTCACATGTGAATAATATAAATACAGTCTATTATACAGCATTATTCACATGTGAATAATATAAATACAGTCTATTATACAGCATTATTCACATGTGAATAATATAAATACAGTCTATTATACACCATTATTCACATGTGAATAATATAAATACAGTCTATTATACAGCATTATTCACATGTGAATAATATAAATACAGTCTATTATACAGCATTATTCACATGTGAATAATATAAATGCAGTCTATTATACAGCATTATTCAGATGTGAATAATGCTGTATAATAGACTGTTTTTATTATTCACACATGAATAATGCTGTATAATAGACTGTATTTATATTATTCACATGTAAAAAATACCTAAGTGTTTATTGTGATCGAACTGTGGTGCTGAATTTCCCCCAGGGATCAATAAAGTACTTCTATCTATCTATCTATAAATGGTTTTGACTTCACAAGCGTGCTTGAAGCTCATGAAGAGAATGCCAAGAGTGTGCAAAACAGTAATCAGAGCAAAGGGTTGCTATTTTTGAAGAAACTAGAATATAAAACATGTTTTCAGTTATTTCACCTTTTTTTTGTTAAGTACATAACTCCACATGTGTTCATTCATAGTTTTGAATGTGACAATCTACAATGTAAATAGTCATGAAAATAAAGAAAATGTATGGAATGAGGAGAAGGTGTGTCCAGACATTTGGCCTGTACTGTACATACTGTACATACTGTAATTGGCTAAATACATAAGGAGTTAAATGCTCCTTAGTCAAGATCATCCTAAAATAATTGTTCTTCTACTGGCCTCCAGGGGGCAGCGGCGCTACTTGTAAACAAGACAAAGTAGAATTTAACACTTTTATATTGAATTTGCAAATCAAATTTGATCTAATTTGGCTAATTGCCCCCTTTTTTTTTTTTTTTTTTTTTTTAACAAGAGTGTGTTCTTTTCAGAAGTTAGTGTTTTTCCCAGTAGGCACAAAACATTGAAACAACGTTGAATTAGGTCCTGATGTTGAGCAACTCAAACATAACGTTGAAACAACATGCTTTGTGACGACATTAATTAATGTCGGGTTATTTTTTTTATTTTTTTGTCCTGTCCAGCTTCTCAGGCAAATCATATAGTTGATGTCGATGATCTATATCGGCTGTACACATTTACTTTACCAAAGAGAAGTGTGGGATACTTCTCTTGTTGCCTTATTTGTATTTGACTTTATTAAATGTATTTATATTATCATTTGGTGCAGCCGGGCCGGAGCAGGAGGGGATAGAAAGAGGAACAAAAGGAAGACAGAGGGGGAAATTGTGGGGACAAGAGGGGGATAAGACAGAGAGATAAAAACAACAACAACAACAATAGAGCAACATCAGCAAATATGACATGTACAAATTTGATGGTAAAAGTGATAGCAAAGAAGCAGTTAGCGAAATAAATAATAATACAGAAATGACAATGAGCATTATTACACTACAAATGGAGCAATACAAATACCAATAGAAATATCACTAATGATAATGAATAATACCAATAATTGACCTCTATTATCAACAATACCGTTGTTCAAATGCAACAATACATACACGTAACGATAACTAGAGATACGAAAGAAAGCAGAAAAATGGAGGGGAAGAAAGAGAAGCAACCTACATTAACCTTGTAGATTGTTATAGTAACAATAGGTTAAGCTTTGCCAGTGTCGGGCTCGAATGTTGATTTGACCACTGAATTTTGGTCATATCTCAACCAATATTCTACAATACAAATACGACATTTATTGAATTTCTGGTTCTGACCTTAATTCGACCATCGGATTTTGGCCATTTCCTAATCAACGACGTTGATTCAACGTTGTCTCGATTCACAAATGCAACTATTTGTTTCAAAATCAGCTTTAAAGGACAGGTTTCAATACTGGGGTTATTCCACATTATTTGCAGTTAAGCCCTGAATATTTTCCCTTGAGAATGCCTTTTCTTCTTGCATGTTTTTGTTACACATACACTATATTGCCAAAAGTATTTGGCCACCTGCCTTGACTCACATATGAACTTGAAGTGCCATCCCATGGAATTGTCCAAAATGTTTTGGTATCCTGGAGCATTCAAAGTTCCTTTCACTTGGAACTAAAGGGGCCAAGCCCAACTCCTGGAAAAACCAACCCCACGCCATAATTCCTCCTCCACCAAATTTCACACTCTGCACAAAACAGTCGGAAATGTAGCGTTCTCGTGGCGACGTGCTTTACACCACTGCATCCCACGCTTTGCATTGGACTTGGTGATGTATGGCTTAGATGCAGCCGCCCGGCCATGGAAACCCATTCCATGAAGCTCTCTGCGTACTGTGCGTGGGCTAATTGGAAGGTCACATGAAGTTTGGAGCTCTGTAGCAACTGACTGAGCAGAAAGTCTTTGCACTATGCGCTTCAGTCAGTTTACGTGGCCTACCACTTGGTGGCTGAGTTGCTGTTGTTCCTAAACTCTTCCATTTTCTTGTAATAAAGTTGACTTTGGAATATTTAGGAGCGAGGAAATTTCACGACTGGATTTGTTGCACAGGTGGCATCCTATGACAGTTTCACGCTGGAAATCACAAATGTTTGTAGAAACAGTCTCCATGCCTAAGTGCTTGATTTGATACACCAGGCCAAGTGATTAGGACACCCGATTCTCATCATTTGGATGGGTGGCCAAATACTTTTGGCAATATAGTGTACTTCCAGGTATTAATCTCTTTTGTTAACTATTGCTCTGCCAAGACTTTAAACAATATCAGTCGGATACAAATGATCAAGCGACAATCAGAATTTGAGCTGAGCTTTAATTTGGGGTTCGGATTAAAGCTTTGGAAATATAATCCGTTATTAAAGCAATGGTTGGAAAGGCTGTGTAATCTCCTCTTCCAACGGTAACAAAGAAATAAGCGTTTAAAAGCATTATGACCACTGCATGCCAGTATTGATACAACACAGGCTGAAACGGGGGCATAATAATTACCGTTCCCAAAAAGGTACAAATATACAAATTACTGGACTACTCGCGGAGTAATTGTTATTTCCACGGCCAAAAAGACATAGGAGAGTTCATTGACAGTCAGGGTTTAGTCAATTTAATTATAGTACTGTCAAGACTGGGTTCTTGGGTTGTGTTTCTCCGGAAGGCAACGGAAAACTGGCGCGGGCAAGGCGTGAATTCAAATACATGATTTATTTTAACACTAATAAACTACAAAAAAAAAAGCAAACAAAAGGCGCGCACAATGGCGGAAATACAAAACTTGCCCAAAGGCAGAAACTATGAACAATAAAACAAAAACACTAACTGTGGCATTAATAAACAAAACTTACTTGACAAGGAACTGTGAACATGACATGAAGTAGAGGGATGAAATAGTGTGAGGTCGCCAGGACGAACAACAGAAACAGACAGATTTAAATAGTGACATGATTAGTGAAAACAGGTGTGTGACTCAAAACGTGAAACAGGTGCGTGACAGGACAGGTGAAAACTAATGAGTTGTTATGGAAACAAACAAAACAAGGAAGTGCAACCAGGAACTAAAAAGAGTCCAAAAAACAAACACATGGCCAAAACAAAAACATGAACAGACATGACAAGTACTTGGCAAAACGGTTGGTTTTTAAGGCCAAAAACAGATATTCACTTAGTATTACTTTCTTGAAAAACATTTATTCAGTATTTTCTAACATTAGAAAGTTATATGGTTGAAACTGATAATGATGCCAAAAAAACATTTTTAAAAAAGATGGGAAGTCTTAAAATGCTTATTTTGAAAATGTAATTGTGTTTATAGATTATATGCAATCTGTTGTGTTCCCTAATTTGAGCGTACATAAATGAAGGTGTGTGTCGCTGAATCCCGACCTGGACATAATCTGGACTGGACCTGGTTTTAAGAACCCTTTAAACTATCTAATTTTCATTGATAAAGTCCTTTTAAAAAAATAAAAAATAAAATAAAATAAAATAAGATAAATAAATAAACATTTTCTTGAATAAAAAAAAGAAAGTAAAACAATATAAAAGCAGTTACATAGAAACTAGTAATGAATGAAAATGTGTCAAATTCAAGGTTAGTACTATTAGTGGACCAGCGGACTGTTAAGTTAAGTTAAATTAAGTTAAAGTACCAATAATTGTCACAAATTTGTCCTCTGCATTTGACCTATCCCCTTCTTCACCCCCTGGGACGTGAGGGGAGCAGTGAGCAGCAGCGGTGGCTGCGCCCGGCAATCGTTTTTGGTGATTTAACCCCCAATTCCAACCCTTGATGCTGAGTGCCAAGCAGGGAGGTAACGGCTCCCATTTTTATAGTCTTTGGTATGACTCGGCCGGGGTTTGGACTCACAACCTACCCATCTCAGGGCGGCCACTCTAACCACTAGGCCACTGAGTAGTAGACTGTATCCCTTGCAGACTGCAGAGATATACACTATATTGCCAAAAGTATTTGGCCACCCATCCAAATGATGAGAATCAGGTGTCCTAATCACAGGTGTATCAAATCAAGCACTTAGGCATGGAGACTGTTTCTACAAACATTTGTGAAAGAATGGGCCGCTCTCAGTGATTTCCAGCGTGGAACTGTCATAGGATGCCACCTGTGCAACAAATACAGTCGTGAAATTTCCTCGCTCCTAAATATTCCAAAGTCAACGTTATTACAAGAAAATGTAAGAGTTTGGGAACAACAGCAACTCAGCCACCAAGTGGTAGGCCACGTAAACTGACAGAGAGGGGTCGGCGGATGCTGAAGCGCATAGTGCAAAGACTTTCTGCACAGTCAGTTGCTACAGAGCTCCAAACTTCATGTGACCTTCCAATTAGCCCACGGGCAGTACGCGGAGAGCTTCATGGCATGGGTTTCCATGGCCGAACAGCTGCATCTAAGCCATACATCACCAAGTCCAATGCAAAGCGTGGGATGCACGCTATCTTGTGTTTTTTATGTTGATTTAATTAAAAAAGACATAGGTATCATGTTATTAAATATAAAAAATATATGTGCAACTATTATACTAACTATTACTATACTTTGTACATATTGTCAGTGGATCCTTGTGTCTAGCTATGAGCTAAGGTCACCATAATAAAATACTTTTGCTTTACAATTGTATCAGACTAAGGACTACAGCATGCATTATGTGCACAACTCAGCTTTTATTTTGTTTATGTACTTTTCTAAACATGGCCCCACACTCTTCCTACTTGGGAATTAATGACCCAAGATATAATAATTCCGTGATATTGTTATTATCTTTAGAATAAGCCGCAGGTGAATAGTGGGGAAAAAAAACAAGCGAAGGTGTGGAAATGGGCCGGATTTAAACACCAGTCTATTAAAAGACCATTTATTTGTTTTGGATCTTAAAAAAATATTAATATCCCCAAGACTGTACTTAAATGTATAATAGACTGTATTTATATTATTCACATGTGAATAATGCTGTATAATAGACTGTATTTATATTATTCCCATGTGAATAATGCTGTATAATAGACTGTATTTATATTATTCACATGTGAATAATGCTGTATAATAGACTGTATTTATGTTATTCACATGTGAATAATGCTGTATAATACTGTATATATATTATTCACATGTGAATAATGCTGTATAATAGACTGTATTTCTATTATTCACATGTGAATAATGCTGTATAATAGACTGTATTTATATTATTCACATGTGAATAATGCTGTATAATAGACTGTGTTTCTATTATTCACATGTGAATAATGCTGTATAATACTGTTTTTATATTATTCACATGTGAATAATGCTGTATAATAGACTGTATTTACATTATTCACATGTGAATAATGCTGTATACTAGACTGTATTTCTATTATTCACATGTGAATAATGCTGTATAATAGACTGTATTTCTATTATTCACATGTGAATAATGCTGTATAATAGACTGTATTTATATTATTCACATGTGAATAATGCTGTATAATACACTGTATTTCTATCATTTACGTGTGAATAATGCTGTATAATAGACTGTATTTCTATTATTCACATGTGAATAATGCTGCATAATAGACTGTATTTATATTATTCACATGTGAATAATGCTGTATAATAGACTGTATTTCTATTATTCACATGTGAATAATGCTGTATAATAGACTATTTATATTATTCACATGTGAAAATGAAAATATAGACTGATTCCTTTGCATGTAAAGACACTTCACCCTTGATGGTTCGTGGTTTGGGCCATCAGTGTGTGTGAATGGGTGAATGTGGAAATACTGTCAAAGCGTTTTGAGTACCTTGAAGGTAGAAAAGCGCTATACAAGTACAACCCATTTCCGACCGAAGGTATAGCCACCGATGGCGGTCCAGGTATCGGTATTTGCTACCACAGAAGCATTGAATCATTTATAAACAACCACAATTTCTGGTAAGAGATACACCAATAGACTTGTTAATAGATGTATAATAAAACTCCTGATGGTAAGTCATCATTTGTTATATTTGTCAAAACTTTGTTACATTGGGTACATTAACGGACATATAAAATGTAAATATGCCAGATTGTAGCCAAAGGCTAATTTCCATCTGCAGTCCGACCATCACAAAAACAACCAAGCCCAGGGCTCACACTAACTCAGCATTCTGGTGAGTTCTATTTTTTCATGCGTTTATTTGTACCGTCTTTATCTGCCACGTGTGGAAGGCCCTGAAAATAATGCCTACATTAAACCGGTACCTGGTGCACAATAAAGTCGGGGACCCCTGGTCTAGCATAGTCTAAAACAGGCCTGGGCATTTATTTTGACTCGGGGGCCAAATTTAGAGGAAAAAATGTGTCTGGAGGCTGGTATATATCTATTTTTAGGAACACTAATACAAAACCTCACAATAATGTCTGATTGAATGCTAAAAACGTTATGACAGACCGCCTTAAAAAACGGGATGGAATTTTACATTTTTTTACTGAATGAGACACCCAGAATGTACATGAAAATAAAGAATGTGGGATTTACAATATTAACTATGAAGGATAAAACACTGAATATTGACAACATATGAACGTCACTTCTCTACATCCACATATTTTACAATCAAGCGAAACGCAAGAAAAATGCAACAAACACAGTGAAATATGAACATGAAGGGTAAAAAAAACCCCACCTACAATCCGATATATGTGATATATCACTAAGCTTTAGAACTTTGTTGTAAAAATTACCTTCCGCATCTGTCCCTGACACCCACATTACAGGCTCTGGAAACACTCTGTGGAAACGCTCCCCACCCACACTGCTTGGTGCCTCGTCTGAGCTGCTGTAACTTACATTACCATAGTAGATAGATAGATTTAGATATATTGGTCCCCGTTGGGGAAATTAATTTTCAATGCCGTACATTTGAACAAAAGACATTACACATCACGAAACAAAAATAACAAAAAGACATCATACATGACCAACACACATTTACAGATGACCATAGTAACTAGTATATCATGCATATATCCTACGAAGTGAGACCTACACTGTTACAATGTCCATTTCTCAGATTATATAAATGTTGATGACTGAAGTATGCTGATAGCAACCCAACCTAACCCCCTCCCGCTCCACATCCCACCCCCCGGATTGTAAATAATGTAAATAATTCAATGTATATACTCTGATGATTAACTTGTGTGATGACTGTATTATACTGATAGTACATATTTGTACCATGAAGTGATTAACGTGGACTCCGACTTAAACAAGTTGAAAAACTTATTGGGGTGTTACCATTTAGTGGTCAATTGTACGGAATATGTACTGTACTGTGCAATCTACTAATACAAGTTTCAATCAATCAATCAATCAATACAAAAGCGCAGATTCCAACCATTGAAATAGTTTGTATAGTTGAAGACTTCCGGTCATTAGAAAACATCACTGCACATCATAATGGCAGCTACACTTTACATCTTAAACATCTAAAAAATATTATTTGGGAATGTCCGGCAGGCCAGATTGAAAAGCTTAACGGGCCGCATGTGGCCCCCGAGGCCTTAATTTGCCCAGGTCTGGTATAGGTAAATTTCAAGGTTTTTTTTCAAGTTTCAAGTTTATTCACAATACCATAGAACATGGGTGTCAAACTCTGGCCGTGTAATTTAATTTGGCCCTTGAGGCAATATCAAATTAACATTAGAGCTGGCCCGCCGGTATTATACAGCGGCGGTGCCGCTGTAACACCGCTTTCACCGCTATTACTCATACTTGCCAACCCTCCCGATTTTCAGTGCCTCTTTCGACCATTCTCCCGAATTTCTCACAATTTCCACCCGGACAACAATATTTAGGCAGTGCCTTAAATGCACTGCCCTTAGCGTCCTCTACAATCTGTCGTCACGTCTGCTTTTCCTCCATACAAACAGCGTGCCGGCCCCTGTCACATGACATACGCGGCTTCTACACACACATAAGTGAATGCAATGCATACTTGATCAACAGCCATACATATCACACTGAGGGTGACCGTATAAACAACTTTAACACTGTTACAAATATGCACCACACAGTGAACCCACACCAAACAAGAATGACAAACACATTTCGGGAGAACATCCGCAGCGTAACACAACATAAACACAACAGAACAAATACCCAGAACCCCTTGCAGCACTAACTCTTCAATATACACCCCCGCTACCACCAAACCGCACCCACCTGAGCCCCGACATTAATGAACTAGCGTCCCAGAAAAGATGGCAGGTATCTGGCTTGGGCACATCTGAATAGATCAGTGTGTGTCAAACTGAGCAGTAAAAAGGCCTGAATGATTGATTTATTCATTGTTATTTTATTTTCAAATTTATTAGCCTGTGGAAAAAGTTAATGTTGATATACGTACCTTAGAAGGCTGCAAATAAACAAGACGCATTCAATTTTTAATTTAAATTTTATTTAATATACCATTGATGTTTTTTCGTTTGTTTTTTGAAAGCTGATTTTGCACTATTAAGTTATATAAGCGTTGCTTGTTCCATATTCCGTGTTAAAGCAAATCAGTGTAGCAAACTCAGCAATAATTAACGTTTTATTCATGCACTTTCTCTTGCTACTTCAAGGCTTGAATGTTTGATTCATTCATTATTGTTATTTTATTTTCAAATTTATTATTAGCCTTTGGAAAAAGTTTATTTTGATATTTACCTTAGAAGGCTGCAAATAGAAAAGAGGCTTTCAATTTTTATTTAAATTTTATTATATATGCCATTGATATTTTTGAATTATTATTATTATTATTATTTGAAACTGGATTTTGCATGTCACTATAAAGTTATATAAGCCTTGCTGGATCAATATTTAATGCAAAACTTGTTTGGGTCCCTATTAAAAGGTTAATTTGTTCAACCTTGGCCCGCGGCTTTGTTCACTTTTAAATTTTGGCCCACTCTGTATTTGAGTTTGACACCCCTGCCATAGAACAATTCCGATAGTAGTGAATATCATTTAAGGATGGTGGTAAGTGAAAGGGTCCCCCAAATAAGCTAGAAGAAGCTTTTGGCCAGAGGTCAGTATATACATGGAATGCTGAGACATGGTGGTAAGCACAAAAAACGCTATCTGATAAACACAAAATAATAGTACTAAAGCAAGCATACACATACATACATACATTCATTCAACCATGCAAAACCCAACAGTAGTCAACCCCACATGAGACATTAGAGATAGGTGGTCAATAGGTAAGATTTCAGTTTCTTTTTGAAGTTGGAGAATGAATACGGCATCCTGAGGAGTGTATATTTTGACAATAAACTACAAAATAATACAAAACAAACTAGTCCCCGCCGGCACTCACGCTACCGCTCCCTCTCTTCTGTCGCCCACACACTCACTGACGTCACTCACCTCACGGCCACACACATACGCTACTGTCATAACATTTTCTTTCCAATTCATTAATTAGGCAACTAATTTGAAACTGGTGTGGGTGGCTCTATATATACTAGCCCACTGCAGCCACATGCAGAAATCAACATGGAATCGAAAAGTATTAAATCTGTGACAAAAATAATACCCGCTCTGTCTAAACGATACCGTTTGATCAGCTGCTCGTCATCAAACAAATCCAGAACATCGTTCCGCTCCCTGAATGTTCGCGCACGTCTCTCTCGCCTCAGTGCCATCCCCTGCTGGCAACTCCTAACCACTTAAGACACCTCTGAAGGTCTCTTAAATATCGTGGAGAGTAGGAGTGATTCTTAGACTTAAGAACGTTGATAAAAAGCTTTTATTCTTAAGTTTGAGAGTAGGACTAAATTTCGCAAATTCTCAGGACTTAAGTGTAAAATGGCACTCTAAGAAGCTTGATAAGTACGGCCCCAGATATCAGATCTAAGTTAGGAGTGTTGTGGGCATGCTGGGGATGGTAGATAGGAACCAAGCCAAAGAGCCTGAGATTCAGCCTGGGATGACTTGATAGGTTAGACAAGCATTGTGATAAATATTGAACTCTGTCAGTCTTAAGAGATGATAATTATGGAATAGATGTGGAGTGGGGGCATTAAACTTGGACCATGACAGGGCCCGTATGATTTTCTTTTGCATGGATTATAATTTGTGAAGGTAGGTAGGGAAGGTGTTACACCAGATGACATTACAGTAGTTTAGATGTGGTTCAAAGAGAGTTTTGTATAGAGTAAGTAGAGCAGGGGTCACCAACGCGGTGCCCGCGGGCACCAGGTAGCCCGTAAGGACCAGATGAGTAGCCCGCCGGCCTGTTCTAAAAATAGCTCAAATAGCAGCACTTACCAGTGAGCTGCCTCTATTTTTTTAATTTTATTTATTTACTAGCAAGCTGGTCTCGCTTTGCCCGACATTTTTAATTCTAAGAGAGACAAAACTCAAATAGAATTTGAAAATCCAAGAAAATATTTTAAAGACTTCTTCACTTGTTTAAATAAATTCATTAATTTTTTTACTTTGCTTCTTATAACTTTCAGAAAGACAATTTTAGAGAAAAAATACAACCTTAAAAATGATTTTAGGATTTTTAAACACATATACCTTTTTACCTTTTAAATTTCTTCCTCTTCCTTCCTGACAATTTAAATCAATGTTCAAGTAAATTTATTTTTTTTATTGTAAAGAATAACAAATACATTTTAATTTAATTCTTCATTTTAGCTTCTGTTTTTTCTACGAAGAATATTTGTGAAATATTTCTTCAAACTTATTATGATTAAAATTCAAAAAAATTATTCTGAAATAAATCTTATTTCAAAGTCTTTTGAATTTCTTTTAAAATTTTTGTTCTGGAAAATCTAGAAGAAATAATGATTTGTCTTTGTTAGAAATATAGCTTGGTCCAATTTATTATATATTCTAACAAAGTGCAGATTGGATTTTAACCTATTTAAAATATGTCATCAAAATTCTAAAATTAATCTTAATCAGGAAAAATTACTAGTGATGTTCCATAAAAAAATTTGTTTTTTTTTTTTCAAAAAGACTCGAATTAGCTAGTTTTTCTCTTCTTTTTTTCGGTTGAATTTTGAATTTTAAAGAGTCGAAATTGAAGACAAACTATGTTTCAAAATTTAATTGTCATTTTTTTCGTGTTTTCTCCTCTTTTAAACCGTTCAATTAAGTGTAAATATCATTAATTAATAATAATAACAGAGTTAAAGGTAAATTGAGCAAATTGGCTATTTCCTGGCAATTTATTTAAGTGTGTATCAAACTGGTAGCCCTTCGCATTAATCACTACCCAAGAAGTAGCTCTTGCTTTCAAAAAGGTTGGTGACCCCTGATTTAGATCAACATATTATACGTAAATAAGCAGAAGATGCCCAGTGGGGTACATGGTGGTCATAGCTAGATATGATCTAGTCTGTGTATAATGCATGGACGTGCAGTCGTGGTCTTACCTGATGAAATGGTAGTAAAGGTGAGCAACGTCAGCAGCAGACGTCCAAAGTTCATCTCCAAGCCGGCTCCACTTCCAGATTTTTACACTCCCAAGTTGAGCCTCAGCTGGGTGATTTCAAGCGAGGGAAATCAGCCCCCTAAAAACTTTACTGTCTGAGAGAGAGCCATGTCAGCATCGTCACCACCATCAGCATCATCAGCATCACCATCCGCAGCAGCCCAGAAGAGCGTAAAAAAACACCCCCCTCAAAAAGCGTCACCTGGTCCCGTCATGGTGCACGTATTCCACTACGGCCCACAGAAATGAAGGTTTGGCAAAATGTAGCTCACTCCGGATTAAGACACGTCTGCCTTCCGTGTGCTCCGGTCGCCAGTTTATGGAGATGTGAAGAACAGCATGCCGAGCCGCTCTCCTCCTGTCTGAGAGCTGCAACAAATCCTCACCAAGCTCCAGTGTTTAAAGGGACATACACAACATCTGTGCTCCCGGCGTGTGTGCGTGTGTGGACAAAAATAAATAAATAAATAAATCGCCAATAATGCAAACCCCCTTTGTTTTTGATTAAGTATAAACAAACGACTAGTAAAGCTATTTGTAAATTAAATCAAAATATCAGGGAAAAAAAGAAGCAGAATTATGACTCGCATCTAAATAATAATAGTAATAATAATAATAGATTTTATTTGTAAAAACACTTTACATTGAATAAACAACCTCAAAGTGCTACAGTGCATTGAAAAAACAATGCTAGAACCACAAATAGCTGCCCCCAACAAGTAAAATAACGAGTAAAAAAATAAAAACTAGAACAGGCTTATAGCTAGAACTAGCAAATATACATGTAAAAAAAAAAAATAATAATAATAAATGTACATTCACAAAATTAAAATGCTGTAATAAAAAAAATCTAATGATTTGTTTTTAGCACAGGTAGTTAACACGAACCAAACATTAAGGGAGCAGTTATAAATTATAACACTGATTTTTACAAGCTAACCAAAACAATGCGCCAAATGCGAGTTAGTGCATGCTAAAAGGTTAGCTGCCAGAAGAAGCTAACAGAGGCTAACAGTTTTTGGTAAAATTTGGTCAGTGTTTTTAGCACAGGTAGTCAACACAAACCAAACATTAAGGGAGCAGTTATAAATTATAACTCTGATTTTTACAAGCTAACAAAAACAATGCGCCGAATGCGAGCTAGTGCATGCTAAAAGGCTAGCTGCCGGTAGAAGCTAACAGAGGCTAACGGTTTTTGGTCAAATTTGGTCAGTGTTTTTAGCACAGGTAGTCAACACAAACCAATCATTAAGGGAGCAGTTATAAATTATAACACTGATTTTTACAAGCTAACAAAAATAACGTGCCAAGGGCGAGCTACTGTGTGTTAAAAGGCTAGCTGCTAGTAGAAGCTAACAGAGGCTAGTAGTTTTTGGAAAATTTGGAAAGTGTTTTTAGCACAGGTAGTTAACATAAACCAAACATTAAGGGAGCAGTTATAAATTATAACACTGATTTTTACAAGCTAACCAAAACAATGCGCCAAATGCGAGCTAGTGCGTGCTAAAAGGCTAGCTGCCAGTAGAAGCTAACAGAGGCTAACGGTTTTTGGTAAAATTTGGCCAGTGTTTTTAGCACAGGTAGTCAACATAAACCAAACATTAAGGGAGCAGTTATAAATTATAACAATGATTTTTACAAGCTAACCAAAACAATGCGCCAAATGCGAGCTAGTGCATGCTAAAAGGCTAGCTGCCAGTAGAAGCTAACAGAGGCTAACGGTTTTTGGTAAAATTTGGTCAGTGTTTTTAGCACAGGTAGTTAACACAAACCAAACATTAAGGGAGCAGTTATAAATTATAACACTGATTTTTACAAGCTACCAAAAACAATGCGCCAAATGCGAGCTAGTGCGTGCTAAAAGGCTAGCTGCTAGTAGAAGCTAACAGAGGGTAACGGTTTTTTGGTAAAATTTGGTCAGTGTTTTTAGCACAGGTAGTCAACACAAACCAAACATTAAGGGAGCAGTTATAAATTATAACACTGATTTTACCAGCTAACAAAAACAATGCGCCAAATGCGAGCTAGTGCATCCAGCACGTGGTGTTTGGATCTTAGTGAATCAGGACCTTAATGTTTTCAAAACACTAATAAAGGGTAGCTAATGCAATGCTAACAGGAGGCTAAGTGAATTTTGAATAACCCATTGGTTATCTCAATGTTTCTAGAAATCTCTTCCATTTTTGTCGTATTTGCTACTAATGATAGTAAATGTGCTAAATGCAATATATCAGAAAATGTAGACTATACGTTTAAATTTGAGAGAGCAAACAAGTCATGAACAAAGTCCAGTATAAAAGCACACTGGCCATTCCGCATTTAGCCGCCCCCCCCACCCCCCCACCCCCCACCATCCTTTATTAGACATCTGTTGTTTCCCTCCCACAGTCTAACCCTGTTGACATCTCCACGGCACGCACAGGTCTGAGGACACACGTCTCCCGAGGGGATACCAGCTCACTTTCACCGGGAGCAAAGACCAGACTGGTCTATCAGTGGCGGTGCATCTCACCCCTGCACCTCATTGTCTCCGTGTCAGGCTGGGAGAGGCCGACATGATAGAGGGCGACTTTTGGATGCTCGCTTGCCTTTGTTTCCCTTTGAATGGGACTGGGAATTGGGCAACAAAAGTGGAGTCCAGATGTCCGTTGCCGAGCGGGACACAAAGAGGGGCCCCCACAATGGCTCCGTCTATGCTTCAGTGGAAGTGTGGACCTTATTAAGGGGCCACGAAGCTCAGAGAGGCATGAAATAGAGGTATCTCAAAAGGATCGTGCAGGCGGTCTTGGAGATGTCACTGGAGAGGATTGGTCTCATTTTCAACTAAAAGCATCTGAAAGAGTAATCAGATACTTTTAAATAGCTTCACTTCATTGATATGAGTTGACCCTGGGCTTCCCCTTGCATTGTGTTTTTATAAATACAACACCAATGAAGGCGGCACGTTGTGTAAATTGTAAATAAAAACAAAATACAATGATTTGCAGAATCCTTTTCAACTTATATTCAATTGAATAGACTGCAAAGACAAGATATTTCATGTTCCCACTGAGAAACTTCTTTTTTTTTTTCAAATAATCATTAACTTAGCAAATAATGGCAGCAACACATTGCAAACAAGTTGTCACAGGCGCATTTTTACCACTGTGTTACATGGCCTTTCCTTTTAACAACACTCAGTAAAGGTTTGGGAACTGAGGAGACCAATTTTTCAAGTGGAATTCTTTCCCATTCTTGCTTGATGTACAGCTTAAGTTGTTCAACAGTCCGGGGGTCTCCCTTCTGCTATTTTAGGCTTCATAATGCGCCACACATTTTCAATGGGAGACAGGTCTGGACTACAGGCAGGCCAGTCTAGTACCCGCACTCTTTTACTATGAAGCCACACTGCTGTAACACGTGACTTGGCATTGTCTTACTGAAATAAGCAGGGGCGTCCATGAAAAAGACGTTGCTTGAATGGCAACATATGTTGCTCCAAAACCTGTATGTACCTTTCAGCATTAATGGTGCCTTCACAGATGTGTAAGTTACCCATGTCTTGGGCACTAATACACCCCCATACCATCACACATGCTGGCTTTTACACTTTGCGCCGGATGGATCTTCTTCTCTTTGATCCGGAGGACACGACGTCCACAGTTTCCAAAAACAATTTGAAATGTGGACTCGTCAGACCACAGAACACTTTTTCAATTTGCATCAGTCCATCTTAGATGAGCTCGGGCCCAGCAAAGCCGGCAGCCTTTCTGGGTGTTGTTGAGTTTTAACTTGCACTTACAGAAGTAGTTACTGACAGTGGTTTTCTGAAGTGTTCCTGAGCCCATGTGGTGATATCCTTTACACACTGATGTCGCTTTTTGATGGAGTACCGCCTGAGGGATCGGAGGTACGTAATATCATGGCTTACGTGCAGTGATTTCTCCAGATTATCTGAACGTTTTGATGATATTACGGAGCGTAGATGGTAAAATGCCTGAATTTCTTGCAATAGCTGGTTGAGAAATGTTGTTCTTAAACTGTTGGACAATTTGCTCAGGCATTTGTTGACAAAGTGGTGACCCTCGCCCCGTCCTTGTTTGTGAATGACTGAGCATTTCATGGAATCTACTTTTATACCCAATCATGGCACCCACCTGTTCCCAATTTGCCTGTTCACCTGTGGGATGTTCCAAATAAGTGTTTGATGAGCATTCCTCAACTTTCTCAGTCTTTTTTGCCACTTGTGCCAGCTTTTTTGAAACATGTTGCAGGCATCAAATTCCAAATGAGCTAATATTTGCAAAAGATCAAGTTTACCAGTTCGAACATTAAATATGTTGTCTTTGCAGTCTATTCAGTTGAATATAAGTTGAAAAGAATTTGCAAATCATTGTATTCTGTTTTTATTTACCATTTACACAACGTGACAACTTCACTGCTTTTGTAAAAGCATTTGAAATAGTCATCAGATACTTTTAAATATCTTCACTTCCTTGATATGAGTTGACCGTGGGCTGCATTGTGTGTTTTTATAAATAAAAGGCTGACAAGGAATGTATTAAAAGTTTCCAATAAACAACGATGATACCTTATATTTTCAGAAACAAAAAATACAAACTTTATCGTACGTAACATCCCAACCAAGAAGACCAACAAGGAGTGTTAAAGGCCTACTGAAATTTTTTATTTTTATTTAAACAGGCATAGCAGATCCATTCTATGTGTCATACTTGATCATTTTGCGATATTGCCATATTTTTGCTGAAAGGATTTAGTAGAGAAAATCGACGATAAAGTTCGCAACTTTTGCTCGCTGATAAAAAAAGCCTTGCCTGTACCGGAAGTAGCGTGACGTCACAGGAGCTAGTATTCCTCACAATTCCCCGTTGTTTACAATGGAGCGAGAGAGATTCGGACCGAGAAAGTGATGATTACCCCATTAATTTGAGCGAGGATGAAAGATTCGTAGATGAGGAACGTTACAGTGAAGGACTTGAGAGGCAGTGATGGACGTATCTTTTTTCGCTCTGACCGTAACTTAGGTACAAGCTGGCTCATTGGATTCCACACTCTCTCCTTTTTCTATTGTGGATCACGGATTTGTATTTTAAACCACCTGGGATACTATATCCTCTTGAAAATGAGAGTCGAGAACGCGAAATGGACATTCAGTGCCTTTTATCTCCACGACAATACATCGGTGAAATGCTTTAGCTACGAGCTAACGTGATAGCATCTTGCTTTAACTGCATATAGAAACAAAAGAAATAAACCCCTGACTGGAAGTATAGATAGAAAATCAACAATACTATTAAACCGTGGACATGTAAATACACGGTTAATGCTTTCCAGCCTGGCGAAGGTTAACAATGCTGTGCTAACGACGCCATTGAAGCTAACTTAGCAACCGGACTGCACAGAGCTATGCTAAAAACATTAGCTCTCCACCTACGCCAGCCAGCCCTCATTTGCTCATCAACACCCGTGCTCACCTGCGTTCCAGCGATCGGCAGAAGGACGAAGGACTCCACCCGATGCGTTTGGCGGCCCGGAGACGTAGGAAGTCAAGGTGAAGTCGGCGGCTAGCGCGGCTAGCGTGGCTAGCGCTCCAATAAAGTCCTCCTGGTTGTGTTGCTGTAGTCCGCTGCTAATACACTGAACCCACCTACAACTGTCTTCTTTGCAGCCTTCATTGTTCATTAAAAAATTTGCAAAAGATGTCCAGAATACTGTGGAATTATGAAATGAAAACAGAGCTTTTTGTATAGGATTCTACGGGGTACCATAACTTCCGTTACTCGGACTTCGTCACGCGCATACGTCATCATACCGCGATGTTTCAGCCGGATATTTCCCGGGAATTTTAAAATGTCACTTTATAAGTTAACCCGGCCGTATTGGCATGTGTTGCAATGTTAAGATTTCATCATTGATATATAAACTATCAGACTGCGTGGTCGCTAGTAGTGGCTTTCAGTAGGCCTTTAAGACTGCAGTGATGTATTTTGTCCTAGTTATTGTAGTGTATATGTCCATATATGGTGGAGGTTTACCCGCAGAGCTTTGCGTGACTCTGCCATTGTTATCTAGTGTTACCCAAATGTCTACTGTAGAGGACGCTCGTTCTCTGGAATACACAAAGTAAGACAAGTAGTGAAGGGAGAAATGTGGCTTCTTCCGCCTCCTCCGCCGTTGAGGTCGTCACCGTATCCCTGGCTAGGGGGCAGTCAGGTACTAAGCCTTTGTCAAGGGCCACCTGGGGTAACAGTAGTAAAGGGGTTGCCCCAAGACCCCATAGAGGAGCCTCCACTTTAACGTCATGCCCAGGACCGTGTGTACCAGTTGTTACTTCACCAATATTGAAAAACGTGTGAGTTTCTGGAATTGTGCTTGTGTCGGACATGAATGTTGTTGTACTTGTGCGATGACAAAGATCCATCCATCCATAAAGGCATAAAAATGTCATGGTCTCCTTTTAAAAAATATATATATATACAGTATATTCGTGAAGAACATGGGTTCTCATGAACCCCTGGAAAAAGGACTTGGGGAAACATTTACAATTCATGACATTTTGTGTCTGTGCAATTGAAAGTTGCTACTACAGGTTTAATGTTGTTTTGGTTGTGTGTGTACGTGTGTGTGTGTGTGTGTGTGTGTGTTGGCAGTACATAATATGGTGGTTTGTGGCAGCCTGTCTGACTGCAGTCAAGAATGTGAGATTCAGCTCTCTCAGCCCCCTGGGCGCTGACCTTATGTGTGTGTGACTCAATCCATATTTATCTCACACAATGTGTTCACTAAACTAGCACAATATGGAAGGCAAACACAACTCAGGCCTGCAGGAACATTGATTCGCTCGGATTTTGACCCAAAGTGCTAATAAAATTTGGAATTGGACCAACATTTTTATAAAAGGTGCCTTGAAAGACGCGCATATGCAGTTCAAATCAGTGTCACGGATGAAACTTTTGCTAAGCTCACTGAACCTGAAATAATTCACAACTTTTTTATGATTCTGAAGGAAGGAACAGTGTAAAGTCAGGGGTGTCAAACTCATTTTTAGCCCAGGGGCCCGCATGGAGGAACACTTATTCCCAAGTGGGCCGTAATGGTAAAATCATGGCCTGATAACCATTAAAGCCTGTTTTTATTGTTTATAAAAATAAAATACAAGACTTTTTGACAAAACAATAGTAAATTTAACTCCTACCTGTAGTACCAACTTGATACCTGACCTGATACTTGGTATTGTTACTGTCAATATTTGTGTCGATCCACCCACTTTTGTTTAAAATCAGTAGCTTAGCTGATACCGGTTAGCACAGGGGTGTCAAACTCATTTTAGCTACTACCAAGTGGGCCGTAATGGTAAAATCATGGCCTGATAACCATTAAAGCCTGTTTTTATTGTTTATAAAAATAAAATAAAAGACTTTTTGACAAAACAACAGTAAATTTAACTCCTACCTGTAGTACCAACTTGATACCTGACCTGATACTTGGTATTGTTACTGTCGATATTTGTATCGATCCGCCCACTTTTGTTTAAAATCAGTAGCTTAGCTGATACCGGTTAGCACAGGGGTGTCAAACTCATTTTAGCCCAGGGGCCCGCATGGAGGAAAATCTATTCCCAAGTGGGCCGTAATGGTAAAATCATGGCCTCATAACCATTAAAGCCTGTTTTTATTGTTTATAAAAATAAAATAAAAGACTTTTTGACAAAACAATATTAAATCTAACTCCTACCTGTAGTACCAACTTGATACCTGACCTGATACTTGGTATTGTTACTGTCGATATTTGTGTCGATCCGCCCACTTTTGTTTAAAATCAGTAGCTTAGCTGATACTGGTTAGCACAGGGGTGTCAAACTCATTTTAGCTACTACCAAGTGGGCCGTAATGGTAAAATCATGGCCTGATAACCATTAAAGCCTGTTTTTATTGTTTATAAAAATAAAATAAAAGACTTTTTGACAAAACAACAGTAAATTTAACTCCTACCTATAGTACCAACTTGATACCTGACCTGATACTTGGTATTGTTACTGTCGATATTTGTGTCGATCCGCCCACTTTTGTTTAAAATCAGTAGCTTAGCTGATACCGGTTAGCACAGGGGTGTCAAACTCATTTTAGCTACTACCAAGTGGGCCGTAATGGTAAAATCATGGCATGATAACTTAAAAATAAAGACAACTCCAGGTTGTTTTCTTTGCTCTACTTTGGCCAAAAATAGAACGAGCACATTCTGAAAACGTACAACTATTTTTTACCGTAATAATAATGTGAAATGTTGATATAGTACGCTCCTCTTTCTTTACCCGGCCCCCTCTTTATCTGCTTTTTTTGTAATTCAAGTATTAATAACATTTATGTATATGTATATGTAGTGTATTTGAAGCAATTGTAATGTTGATAATAGAGGCAATTATTGTTGTTCATTATCAATATTGTTATTTCTGTTGATTTTTGTATTGTTTCATTGGTAGAGTAATAGTGTTTGTTGACATTACTGTGTTATTACTATTTACTAATTTGTTTGTGTAAGTTTTGGTGTCATATTTACATATATTGTATTTGCTGATGTTTTGTTGCTGGAGGAGGGTTTTTGCCATTAAAGCCCGTTTTTATTGTTTATAAAAAAATGTTTTTAAAGTTTTTGACAAAACAATAGTAAATCTAACTCCTACCTGTAGTACCAACTTGATACCTGACCTGATACTTGGTATTGTTACTGTCGATATTTGTATCGATCCGCCCACTTTTGTTTAAAATCAGTAGCTTAGCTGTTACCGGTTAGCACAGGGGTGTCAAACACATTTTAGCCCAGGGGCCCGCATGGAGGAAAATCTATTCCCAAGTGGGCCGTAGTGGTAAAATCATGGCCTCATAACCATTAAAGCCTGTTTTTATTGTTTATAAAAATAAAATAAAATACTTTTTGACAAAACAATAGTAAATCTAACTCCTACCTGTAGTACCAACTTGATACCTGACCTGATACTTGGTATTGTTACTGTCGATATTTGTATCGATCCCCACTTTTGTTTAAAATCAGTAGCTTAGCTGATACCGGTTAGCACAGGGGTGTCAAACTCATTTTAGCTACTACCAAGTGGGCCGTAATGGTAAAATCATGGCATGATAACTTAAAAATAAAGACAACTCCAGGTTGTTTTCTTTGCTCTACTTTGGCCAAAAATAGAACGAGCACATTCTGAAAACGTACAACTATTTTTTACCGTAATAATAATGTGAAATGTTGATATAGTACGCTCCTCTTTCTTTACCCGGCCCCCTCTTTATCTGCTTTTTTTGTAATTCAAGTATTAATAACATTTATGTATATGTATATGTAGTGTATTTGAAGCAATTGTAATGTTGATAATAGAGGCAATTATTGTTGTTCATTATCAATATTGTTATTTCTGTTGATATTTGCATTGTTTCATTGGTAGTGTAATAGTGTTTGTTGACATTACTGTGTTATTACTATTTACTAATTTGTCTGTGTAAGTTTTGGTGTCATATTTACATATTGTATTTGCTGATGTTCTGTTGCTAGAGGGTTTTTGCCATTAAAGCCCGTTTTTATTTATAAAAAAAAAATTAAAAAGTTTTTGACAAAACAATAGTAAATCTAACCCCTACCTGTAGTACCAACTTGATACCTGACCTGATACTTGGTATTGTTACTGTCGATATTTGTATCGATCCGCCCACTCTTGTTTAAAATCAGTAGCTTAGCTGTTACCGGTTAGCACAGGGGTGTCAAACTCATTTTAGCCCAGGGGCCCGCATGGAGGAAAATGTACTCCCAAGTGGGCCGTAATGGTAAAATCATGGCATGATAACTTAAAAATAAAGAAAACTCCAGGTTGTTTTCTTTTTTCTACTTTGGCCAAAAATAGAACCGAGCACATTCTGAAAACGTACAAATCAAGAATAATCCTCTGGACAAAACATTTCAAGTTTGTTGAAAATTATGAGGAAATTGGTGCAGTTTCAAAAACACAATGAGCTTAGACTTGGTCTCAGTGTATCAACAAAGAGTCTTTCTGGGATTGAACAAAAACACAACATGTAAACTCTTCGAGGTATCAAATACCTGCTTTGTCGTGTCCACGTATCAATCCAGAGCTAACTCAACAAACCGTAAGAAACGCAGGTAAAAACTATTCAAAAGGCTATACCGCCCCTACTACTACTGAAATGCTTTTATACACACTAATGAAATGCTCTGAAAAACAACTGAAATGTTTTTCTTTCACACACACACTACTGGAACACTCTCATACATTACTGAAACACTCCCATACACACTACTGAAACACTCATACATACTACTAAGACTCTTATACACACTACTGAAATGCTCTCACAAACAACTGAAATGTTTTTCTCGCACAAACACTACTGAAACACTCAATCACTACTGAAATGTTTTTCTCTCACACACTACGGAAACACTCTCATACACACTACTGAAACACTCATAATCACTACTTAAATGCTCTCACAGACAACTGAAATGTTTTTCTCTCACACACTACAGAAACACTCTCATACACACTACTGAAACATTCTCATGCACACTACTGAAATGCTCTCACAAACAACTGAAATGCTTTTCTCTCATACACTACTGAAACACTCTCATACACTACTGAAACACTCTCATACACTACTGAAACACTCTCGTACACACTACTGAAACACTCATAAACACTACTGAAACACTCACATACACACTACTGAAATGCTCTCACAAACAACTGAAATATTTTTCTCTCACACACTACCGAAACACTCTCATACACACTACTAAGACCCTTATACACACTACTGAAATGCTCTCACAAACAACTGAAATGTTTTTTCTCTCACACACACTACTGAAACACTCTCATACATACTACTGAAATGCTCTCACAAACTGTAATGTTTTTCTCTCACACACTACCGAAACACTCTCATACACACTACCGAAATGCTCTCACAAACAACTGAAATGTTTTTCTCTCACACACACTACTGAAACACTCTCATACATTACTGAAACACTCTCATTCACACTACTGAAACACTCATAAACACTACTGAAACACTCTCATAAACACTCACATACAAACTACTGAAATGCTCTCACAAACAACGGAAATGTTTTTCTCTCACACACACTACCAAAACACTCTCATACACACTACTAATAGACTCTTATACACACTACTGAAATGCTCTCAAACAACTGAAATGTTTTTCTCTCACACACACTACCGAAACACTCTCATACACACTACTAAAAGACTCTTATACACACTACTGAAATGTTCTCAAACAACTGAAATGTTTTTCTTTCACACACACTACCGAAACACTCTCATACACACTACTAAGACTCTTATAAACACTACTGAGTGTGTTGTGCGGGTGTTTGATTTGTATTGGCGGGTTATATGGACGGGAGGGGGAGGTGTTTTTTATGCGGGATTAATTTGTGGCATATTAAATATAAGTCTGGTTGTGTTGTGGCTAATAGAGTATATATATGTCTTGTGTTTATTTACTGTTTTAGTCATTCCCAGCTGAATATCAGGTCCTACCCGCCTCTCACAGCATCTTCCCTATCTGAATCGCTTCCACTGCCCTCTAGTCCTTCACTCTCACTTTCCTCATCCACAAATCTTTCATCCTCGCTCAAATTAATGGGGAAATCGCCGCTTTCTCGGTCCGAATCGCTCTCGCTGCTGGTGGCCATGATTGTAAACAATGTGCAGATGTGAGGCGCTCCACAACCTGTGACGTCACGCTACTTCCGGTACAGGCAAGGCTTTTTTATCAGCCACCAAAAGTTGCGAACTTTATCGTCGATGTTCTCTACTAAATCCTTTCAGCAAAAATATGGCAATATCGCGAAATGATCAAGTATGACACATAGAATGGACCTGCTATCCCCGTTTAAATAAGAAAATCTCATTTCAGTCGGCCTTTAAAGTCATCCAACACCTTCAATCACTGTCCCTGAAAACCTCAAATAAAGCCAGAAATCTTGGGGTTATTTTAGATTCTGATTTACATTTCGACGGTCACATCAAATCAGTAACAAAATCGGCCTACTATCACCTCAAAAATGCAACAAGACTTAGAGGGCTCATGTCAGCTCAAGACTTAGAAAAACTTGTACATGCTAGTAGGCTAGACTATTGTAATGGTCTCCTTGCAGGTCTTCCCAAAAAAAAACTGTCAGGCAGCTGCAGCTTGTTCAGAACGTTGCTGCTAGAGTTCTAACAAAGACCAAAAAATGTGAGGACATTACACCAATCCTTAAATCCTTACATTGGCTCCCTGTACATCAGAGAATTGATTTCAAAATCCTCCTGCTCACATATAAATCACTACATGGTCTAGGGCCCAAGTATATCACTGATATGCTCCCACTATATAAGCCCTCTAGATCACTAAGATCTTCTGAGACCAATCTGTTAGCGCAGGGGTGTCCAAACTTTTTCCACTGAGGGCCGCACACTGAAAAATCAAAGCAAGCGGGGGCCATTTTGATATTTTTTTATTTTAAAAACCAATACAGTATATGTATAAAAAATATACATTAAGGCCTCCACTCAGGCTTGATCCCGGGGACCCCAAAGGGTTTTGGTCCAAAAAATATTTAAAATGTGTCATTATTCAGTATTATTATCTCTAGATCAACATTAGGTCTATCTGTCAATATAACGTTTTTAAAGATTTAAGTCATATGCTCTTTTTGTCAAAGAAAACCCTGTTTTTTTATGGAAAAAACACAAAATATGCAATATTTTCACCCAATAAAATTTTTAAGAGGAATATTTCA